>NW_017671566.1:196307-206466 GCF_001879085.1 Nicotiana attenuata | reverse complement strand
TGACGCACCCTGCCTCCAAAATAAGGACCAGTATATCTCCCCGGTCTACGAGGTCTACTCACCCCTCTATACTCTCCCTCCTGACCTCGTCTGTCCTCTCTCTCCTGGACCCACCTGTCTCCTACTTGGCGAGAGGTCCTTACCACCCGCTGAACTGGGACCACAGGCTGTGTCGCCATGATACCTGGAACCTGACCAATGGGAACTCGCTGCTCTGGAGTGGGGGCGGCGGGAGTCTGGGTCCCTCCCCCGATCTGTGAAGTAGTCGGTACAACCTGAATCAATCTGGCCTGAATCAACGTACCAAACATGCTCCGGAACTGAGTCAAAGTCTCCTGAAGGGCTGGAGTAGTAGTGGCAGTAGGCGTATCGGGCGCCTGAACTCCGGCTGGGTCTACTGGTGGTACCTCGGCGGCAGCTCGCGCAGGTGCCCTGGCTGCACCACGCGCGCATCCTCGGCCTCTACCCCGGCCCCGGCCTCTGACGGCTGCAGTAGGGGGCGCGGGTGTCTGATTATCTCGAGTAGCACGTGTCCTCACCATCTGTGAGAGAATAGAAGTCGGAAGTTTAGAATTGATGTTCAAAAATCTCGCACGACAGGAATCAAATGAAGTGAAATTTTCCTAACGGTTACATAGCCTCTCGTAGATAAGTACAGACGTCTCCGTACCGATCAGCGAGACTCTAATAAACCGGCCTATTTCTGTGACTCCTATGAACCTAGAGCTCTGATACCAACTTGTCACGACCCCAGTTCGCCCTCCGTGAACATGTCGTGATGGCACCTAGTCCCTATAACTAGGTAAGCCTAACAATGCGGAAATAACAACCTAACTAGAGGAATAATTAAATTAAAACTGAACAAATTAAAATAATAACTGCATATAAGGCCGTTCGGCCTATACAACTCAAAGAAATGCGGAAGTCTACAACTCAATCCCAAAACCCGGAAACTCACGGGAAACACAGGCTAATAGAAATGTAAGATGCGGCTCTAACTCCAGAATGTCTAAACAACGGAAAGAAAAGGATAGGATAACTACAAAAGCTGGAACAGAATAGAGACTCCTGGTCTGCGGACGCGGCAGATATACCTCAAAGTCTCCGCTAGATCTCTCCGCCTCGAGGATAGTACGCCTGAGTGGAGGTACCTGGGTCTGCACATGAAAAACATGCGCAGAAGGGGCATGAGTACACCACAGCGGTACTCAGTAAGTGCCAAGCCTAACCTCGGTTGGGTAGTGACGAGGAAGGTCAGGGCCCTACTGAGGTTAAACAATATAATATGAATTAACAGTATGAAAATAGGCAGTATTAATGAGTACAACAATGGAATAAGACAGACTAAACAAAGCAATAACAATTACACAAGGAACGGAGTAAACACGAAATATGTACATCTCAATACCAATGGTAACAATGAGGATCTCCCAGGATACCGTCCTGTAGTCCTTTTCTCAACTGTCCAGTGGACCTTCCGGGATACCGTCCCGTAGTCCATCATATGTGTATATCCGAAGGATCTCCCGGGATACCGTCTCGTAGTCCGGCTATCAATGTGTAGGGGGATCTATCGGGAATCTAACCCGCAGTCCCAAAGTAAATGTGCAGGGGGGATCTATCGGGAATCTAACCCGCAGTCCCAAAGTAAATGTGCAGGGGGATCTATCGGGAATCGAACCCGCAGTCCCAAAGTAAACAAACAAGCGGGGGGAGGGGGGGGAGCTATCGGAATCCCACATCCGTAGTCCCAATGTAAATGCGCAACCACAACCAGAAGATATTCATAAATGAAGTACAAAAGACAAACATCAGGTAGTACTAGCCTAGCATGCTTCACGTAGTACAGTCAAGCAACTTAAACAATTAAGAAAGTTAAATCAACTGAACATGCTTTTCTAATCTAACACAGGTTATAACTGCAAGTAAAACAAGGCAAATATGAAGGAAACTCAGTCTCAATATCTCAAGTAAAAACCGGATTTTTCAACAATTAGCTCAAGTACGCGCTCGTCACCTCACGCACAAGGCACTCAATTACCACATATCATATCCTAAGGGGAGAGGTCCCCCACATAAGGTTAGACAAGCCACTTACCTCGAACCGGCTCAATATCAACTAGAAGCCACGCTCTTGCCACGAGTATCCGACTCCAAATGGCTCAAATCTATTCAATTCAATTACACATTGTAAATAACATCGCAAACACCGGGTTTTGCTAATAAATTCAAAGCTACGGCGTAAAATTAGGTGAAATGACCAAAATGCCCTTCAGGCCAACGCTCCGAAATTGAATAATTTTTACACTTTCAGAACCCTCGTACTCTCACGAGTCTAACCATATAAAAATCTCCCAAATCGGAGGTCAAATGCTCCCTCAAAACTCAATAATTTAGCCAATGAAGTTTTACCCCAAATTATCCAATTTTTGATCCTAAATTCGAATTTTAATGATGCATATAACTATATAATGATGAAATATAACTAGAAGGGATTAAGGAAACGTTACCCAATAGTTTTCTCTTCAAAACCCTCTGAAAATCGCCCTTACCCGAGCTCTCAATTGATTTCTCCAACTTTTGAAACTAACCCTCGAATCTGATATTTCACCCCAGAGATTTCCGCTTCTGCGGTCAAGGGACCGCTTCCACGGTCCCGCTCCTGCGGACCACGAGCCGCTTCTGCGGTTTCATTTAAAAGGACAGATTCCGCTTCTGCGGATAAATAACCGCTTTTGCGGTTCCTGAGGGGAGAGACCAATCTCGCTTCTGCGATGAGGGAGCCGCTTCTGCGGTCCCCAAGCCGCAGAAGTGAAAATACCAGAAGGAACAAAATACCAGCTGTTGCAAACTTAGAAATTTCCTCCGTTAACCACCCGGAATCATCCCGAGGCCCCCGGGACCTCAACCAAAAGCACCAATACCACCTAATATCTTATTCAAACTTGTACCAATCTTGAAAACACCTAAAACAACGCCGGAAACCCGAATTAATCAAAGATTCAAGCCTAAGAACTTCAATTTCCAACAAAACACGCTTTCGATCAAAAACCTACCCGAACCTTGTCCGAATGACCTGAAATTTTGCACACACATCCCAAATGACATGACGGAACTACTGTAACTTCGGGAATTCCAATCCGACCATCGGATCAAAAACTCACTATCGGGCCGGAAACTCCAAAAATTCAAACTTCGGCATTTCAAGCCTAAATGAGCTACGGACTTCCAAAATACATTCCGAATATGCTCCCAACCCCGAAATCACCTAACGGAGCTCACGGAACCATCGGATTTCCATTCCGAGATCGTCTTCACACTGTTCCGACTACGGACCACTTTTCAACACTTAAGCTCTCATTTAGGGACTAAGTGTCCCAAAACTCTCCAAAACTCAACACCGAACGTCCCGGCAAACCAAAATAGCAGAAATGAACTTAGGGGAAGCAGTTAATGGGGGATCGGGGCGTAAATTCATAAGACAACCGGCCGGGTCGTCACACCATGAGTCTTTGCTTTCCAACCATAATGGTTGGAAAGGTTTTTCCAGGAACGACCGTCCATTGGAGCGATCTTCAACATTTTGTGTACCCAGCTACAAAAGTTGGACACATTCTCCATAACACCCATAGTCGCTAAAAAACAAACATAAAAAAGTGGCATTAGAGAAGTTAATAAATTTAGAAGAAAAGGCATGAGAAGAAAAGGTACGAGAAGAAAAGTACGAGAGGGATATTAAACTTACGTGCAAAGTTCCACTTCTCAAGGAAGGGAATGTTATCTTCACCCACTAAACCAGCAGTGGGAGCAGCAACAAACCGAGCATACCAGCCACGGTCTTTATCGTCTTCAAGACTCACCAAAACCCTCTTACTCCTGGCTGCTAAAGTAAAAACACCATTGCGGAAAAGCCTAGGAGAGTAGAGGTGAATTAGATGGGGGAAAGTAAAGCCAACATCTGCCAAATTGCCAAGATGCCTCAAGCAAGCAACAGTCCTCCAAACAATTGGGCCAATTTGACCCAAGCCAACATTAAAAAAGCGACAAAAATCTAGAATAACTGGATCAATGGCTAGTTTAAACCCTAGAGTGAAGGGGTACGTATAAACAAAAGAAAACCCAGTGATGTAAGAGGTGATCCTCTGATTTGGATTAGGAATGATAATGGGGAAATCATCACTCCAATGACAATCTCTACGAACTATGGGGATTAAAAGTCCAGTAATTTGAGAAGGATAAGTATCAGCTCGATCTAAAGAGGCAACTTGATTCCTGAGAGATTCCCAATCATGATAAAAAGATAGGTCCGTTGGAACTATTTCTTCTACTAAAGGTTCGCGTAAGGGCTCAGAGGGTTCTTTGTTTCTGGAAGAAAACCTTTGAGAATGGGAACCTCTAGTTCTAGAAGAAGGACCAGAACTAGAAGAAGGTGTGAGTGAACTACCACCACGAACAGATCCTAAATTGCGGAGTCTACCACCACCACCTCTTCTATGCCTAACGGGAGCATTGGGAAAGTTATCTAAAATAGGAATTCTCCTAGGATTAGGGTTTGGAGAAGCCATGACGAAGAAGATTGAAGTGAAGAAGAAGTGAATAAAAGATTTGAAGAATTAAAGTGTTCAAAACGCTTTATGTGGTAGAAGACAAGGATGGAAGTTATATTTATACTAGTGAGCAACCGTCAGAAGGAAAGAGTACAGTGATGGAAAGTCCATAATAATGATAACTGACACTTCGTGAACAGGGAAGCCGAAAAGAAAGCCTAAGAAAGTGCTGCACAATTGTAGGACTAATAAGAAGATGACACGTGTCCAGCGCATTAAATGGAAGTAATAAGTGAGGCGTCAACTCTGTCAGAGCATTAATGGTGACAAAAATTCTCCTTTAATGAAATCCACTTCCCAAATATTCAAACTGATGAATAAATGGAAAGTGGGGGGACTATCTGTATTGGGGAAATTTTATTTATATATATAAAGGTGATGTGTCAAGACACATGGATTGGTCAAATGGTCAAAGAATCATGATTAGTCACGAGACAGGGGTTACAACAAATACGAGCAAAGAGAGATGAAGAGGCACGGGACATCAGTTAAGTAACACAGCGCCCGTACCTATTTAAGCCATTTATATCCGAGAATCAAAAGGAATGAATCTGGCGGGTGCAGATGCGACATTTAATGGGCATTAAATATTGAATACGTTAGAGAATATATTTCCTATGTAATGATTGTGTAACGGAGCATTTAATACATTTAATGTCTCATAATAGCCTCATTATAATTAGAATAAAACGGATATCTTCAAAAGTAGCTATAAAAAGGGAGATATACGATCAGTTGTAAACACGAAACATTGGGGGAATTATATATTGATTTATTTTCTCTTGATTATCATTTTACTCTCCTTAATTACTTCTTTTCTCTACATTTTCTTGATTATCAGTAACCCGAGTTCTTCTAAATTCTAGCTTTGACTACAATTCCATTTTTTGGTTAAACAGCTTCGTCACTATTATTTTTCTTTTTCAAACCTGCTGAGATCTGCTTTGTTTGAGGTGAGAGTCTATTGGAAATTAAATAATCTCTCTACCTCTACAAGCTAGGGGTAACGTATGCGTACACATGCAGTATACCGGGTATGTTATTTGTATAGGGTCAAATTTGACCGTCAACATCTCTACGCCAATGGGTACGCCCAGTGAGTATACGTCAACTAACGTAAGGGTACGACTTGGACGCGGGGACAAAAGCGACACCGTTTAAGACTCAGTGTCTTCACTAGGAAAACGTTACCTATTTTTGTATCTTTTTGATTATTTCGAGGAAGGTCTCCTACTATATAAGGGAGACCTTCACATTGTAAAGGGGGGGGGGATTCTTGAATAATACAACTCTCTCAACTTCTCCTACTCTCTCTCTCTATCTCTATCTCTAACGAATACTTTCTCTTGAGTTCATATTATCATTTTACACTATTAGATCTACAACAACAACTTTATTTTTCATCTCTAGGTCTATTATATTTGATTACGATTTACCCCTTCATCTATTTGATTGATTTGCTTAAAAAGTGTTAAACAACTTTTGAGTCAAACAATTTGGCGTCGTCTGTGGGGATTTCGAGAATCAAAATCATAGTATCCACCTAGAGAGCAACCAACTACCATTCTCTACACCACACGAAAACAAAAGATGGCTGAAAATAACACCAGAATGAAAGCGATAGTGGGTGTTACAGCCAATCTCCTTGATCCTCTCAACGAGGACGGTGACGAGGGCATTTTGAATGCAACCCCTAGCATCACGCCAGGTGCAGAGATCTCATCTTCCCCATCCGAAGATCTGACGATCTTGCATGAAAAAGGAGCTTCCACATCCGCGGCTAAGGAAGCACCCTCGGTGGTCAAGAAGCTACTGGAAGAATGGCTAACAAACACTCTAAGTGGCTTGGTCGAGAAGTCACCGCAAAGTAACGACAGGTGTATACAAACGGTAGGTACCACTGCTGCCGTGGGTGAACCTGAAGCTGCACGAGCAAATAACAAACCCATCGAGGCACAGACCAATGACGGCACGCTAACAGCCATCCTAAAGAAGATGGAAAAAATGGAGAATGAGAACAAGACACTCCGCGACCAAATGAAAGAACATCAGGAGAGGGTAGACAAGATCCCCGGTGCTCCCAAGTTGCTACCAAAACGCGACGTGGGGAAGTTCGTTGAACAACCATACACTGAAGAAGCTGCCCCTCACCCTATCCCAAAAACCTTCAAGATGCCACCCTACTTGAGGGTATATGACGGAACCACAGATCCCGAGGATCATTTGATCCACTATGTCACTGCTGTAAAGGGAAACGACCTATCAAAAGAACAGGTACCATCGGTGCTGCTGAAAAAGTTTGGTGAGACATTGACACGAGGGGCCCTAACGTGGTACTCTCAGCTACCAGCTAAGGCGATATCAACGTTCGAGGAAATGGCGGATAAGTTCGTCACCGCCCATGCAGGGGCAAAGAAAGCGGAAGCAAGGGTCAACGACATCTTTGCCGTCTGGCAAACCGCAGGGAGGGGCTCAGGGACTTCCTAGCCAAGTTTAATAGGGTAAGGATGAGTCTACCAAACGTATCGGAAGGTATGGCAGTCGCCGCTTTCCGGAACGGGCTAAACAGGGATGGTTCGAGGGCAACCAAGAAGCTACTAAGCCGCCTCATGAAATATCCCCCTACCACATGGGAGGAAATCCACAACGCCTATTGCGCTGAGGTACGAGCGGACGAGGATGATCTTAATGGGCCGACCCAACGGCTAACAACGATACACTCAGAAACAAGGAGGGATCGACGCAATGAAGGACGGCGAGAACAACTCCCACGCTCCAACAAAGACCGACATCAGCCATACACCAGATCCTCCCATCCACCACCAAGGCATACGGACGCGCTACAGCGACACGTCGCCCCACTCCAAAACGAAAGAGGTACGCCTCCTTTATTACCCGCACATAACTTTTGTGTGTCTCCTTCAGAAATAGTGTACACACTGGAGAAGCTGGGCACCAAAGTGCAGTGGCCGCAGAAGATGAAATCAGACCCTGCCACGAGGAAATCAAACGTCCTATGTGAGTTCCATCAGGAACGGGGACACAAAACCGAAGACTGCATAGGCCTACGGCACGAGGTGGTCAGGATGCTGAACCAGGGATACCTGAGGGAATTACTCAGTGACAAAGGGAAAATCAACTTGGGACGCGGACGGGAACAACCCCACGGGCCACCAAAGCCGCCCTCCCCAGCACGCACGATAAACATGATCGTCGGAGGCAGCGACGAGTTAGCGATCAATCACGTCAAGTTCGCCACCACACACAAACTAAAGCGGACCATCGCCCATGAACGGTATGACGACTTCGAAGATAGTATCACCTTCGATAAGTCTGATGCCAACGGTTTGTCTTTCCCTCATTACGATGCTTTAGTTATCACTTTACGTATCGCTGATACAGATATTAAAATAATCATGATTGACGACGGAAGCGGCGCCTGTATTATCCAACCGAGGGTCCTCGTACAAATGGGACTCGAGGATAAGGTAATACCGCGTTGCATAACACTAACTGGTTTTAACAATGCAGTGGAGCGGACATCCGGAGAAATATCACTGCCCGTTTTAGCAGGAGGAGTCACGCTGGAAACAACTTTCCACGTGATGAACCAGGAAACGACGTACAACATCATCATAGGGCGCCCGTGGATACACGCCATGCGAGCGGTCCCTTCAAGCCTTTACCAAGTGATCAAATTCCCTACCCCATGGGGAGTATTCAGCATTCGAGGCGAGCCGCGCACCGCACGGGAATGCTACAAAATAGCTCAAGATTGTGCCCACACCCAACAGCTAAAGGGGGCGAGCGCAGAGGCATAACAAGTAGCTGTGTCGGGGACTAAGGTCAACCCGACAACGGACGCCATTAGAGACCCCGACGTCGTGGAGGCCTGTAAAGCAACGGTCGAAGATCTCGACCCAGTCCAATTGGACGACACTGACCTTATGAAGAAATCCTACATCGGGCACGGCCTCGCCAACCCAAGTAAGTATCGTGAATTCCTAACTAACCATCCAGATTTGTTCGCTTTTTCCCATTCAGATATGCCGGGAATCCCGCGGGACATCGCCACCCACAAGCTGAATGTCGATCCATTACATCCGCCCGTGCGACAGATGAGAAGGAAATTCAACGCTGCTATCAATGAAGCGGTCAGTGAGGAAGTAGACAAGTTACTGGCCAAGGGCTCCATCAGAGAATCGAAGTACCCCCAGTGGGTCGCCAATGCCGTCATGGTCAAAAAGAAAAATGGGAAGTGGAGAATGTGTGTGGATTTCACTGTTCTGAACAAAGCATGCCCAAAGGATTCATTCCCACTGCCCCACATCGACCAATTGATCGACGCCACCGCAGGACATGAACTGCTGAGCTTCTTAGATGCCTACTCCGGCTACAATCAAATCATGGTGGCCGAGGAGGACCAGGAGAAGACGACTTTCATCACCCACCAAGGGACCTACTGCTATAAGGTAATGCCCTTCGGGCTTAAAAATGCAGGGGCTACGTACCAAAGACTGGTCACCAAAATGTTCAAAGAGCAGCTTGGTAAGACTATGGAAGTCTATATCGACGATATGCTGGTGAAGTCGACAAGAAAAGAGGACCACATCGACCATCTGAAAGAAGCCTTCGGGATATTGAGAAGGTACGGGATGAATCTGAACCCCGAGAAATGCGCCTTCGGCGTGACCTCAGGAAAATTCTTAGGATTTCTCGTATCACAACGAGGCATCGAGGTCAACCCAGATCAGATCAAGGCGATAGACGCAATACCTGAGATGTTGAACAGCAAAAAACAGGTGCAAAAGCTGACGGGGCGAATAGCCGCCCTATCCAGGTTCATCTCACGATCCTCCGACATGTGCCATAAATTTTTCAATGTGCTGAGAAAGGACAACGGGTTACAGTGGAATGAGGAATGCGTCGAAGCCTTGAGAAAATTGAAAGCATACCTATCTGCGCCACCACTGCTGGCCAAAGCAAGTCCAGGCGAGCCCCTGCTGGTATATTTGGCCGTATTCGACGGTCGCCGTCAGCGCAGTCTTGGTTCGTGAAAACAAAGGTAATCTCCTATTTAATATATTAGAAAAACCTTAGTGGACGCCGAAACACGGTATCCGCACCTCGAAAATTAGCTTTGGCATTGGTCGTAGCTTCACGGAAGCTCCGACCCTATTTTCAGTGCCACCCCATAAAAGTAGTGACGACCATCCCCTTGAGAAGCATCCTACATAAGCTTGAGTTTTCAGGCAGGCTCGCCAGATGGGCCATAGAGCTCAGCGAGCACGACATGTCATATCACCCAAGAAACGCCATCAAGTCGCAAGTACTTGCCGACTTTATAGCCGACTTCAGCGCAGAGATATTACCAAAGGCGGAACTGGAGGCACGTCGTGCCCCCTCCAACACCGACCTATGGACTCGTTACACTGATGGCGTCGCTAATGCCTCGGGATCGGGACTGGGACTCGTTCTCGAGGTCCCCACGGGCGAAGTAATTCGCCAGTCCATATGATGCCCCGAGATGACTAACAACGAGGCCGAGTACG
>NW_017671566.1:135575-194673 GCF_001879085.1 Nicotiana attenuata | reverse complement strand
TTTCTCGGGGAGGTTTTTAACGAGGCGGCAGAGGGGACACCTGGAGATATTTGCAGAACAAGTTTATCATACCAGCCACTCCATACGCTCTCCTGACTGAAATGACAAAGGGACTGGACTAGCATCATCTCCAATGTATGAGCGGCTAAGGCCATCTCCAATGAATGAACGGCTAAGGCCATCTCCAATGTATGAACGACTAAGGCCATCTCCAATGAATGAACGTCTAAGGCCATCTCCGATGTATAAACGGCTAAGGCCATCTCCAATGTATAAACGGCTAAGGCCATCTCCAATGTATAAACGGCTAAGGCCATCTCCAACGTGCAAACGGCTAAGGCCATCGACGGTATTATGGCTCAGGCCATCGTCGTCAATAAGTCGACCTAGCTCGACTACGACAAGCAAGTAATTCAGTCGAAGTTACGTACATGGCTAAGGCCATCGACAGTATTATGGCTCAGGCCATTGTCGTCAATAAGTCGACCCAGCTCGACTACGACAAGCAAGTAATTCGACGACAGTCGAAGTTACGTACACGGCTAAGGCCATCGACAGCATTATGGCTAAGGCCATTGTCGTCAACAAATCGACCCAGCTCGACTACAACAAGCAAGTAATTCAACGACAGTCGAAGTTACGTACACGGCTAAGGCCATCGATAGTATTGTGGATAAGGCCATTGTAGTCAGTAAATCGACCCAGCTCGACCACTACAAACAAGTAATTCGACGATAGTCGAAGTTACGTACATGGCTAAGGCCATCGACAGTATTATGGCTAAGGCCATCGTCGCCAACAGTCGCCAATCCTGTTCGACTACGACGAAAGGCACTCAAATAACAATTGAAGTGATGCCATTATTAGCTAAAGCCACCACTATCTAGCGTCGAAGCCGCATCCTATCGGCGGATAACACAGACAACGTTCGAGAAACACACTGAAAATCCTACAAGTAAGTGAGCACCCGCTCTGCGGAGACGAGGTACCGAAAATAAAAGATACAAAAGTCCCTTAGAATGACAGCAAAAGTACGACTTTCATTATCATTCAAAAAATGCATGTACACCTGACCTTACAAAAGGTCCCATTTACATTCCAAAATACAACAAAACAAAATATATACAAGTCCTAAGAGGCTTCGCCGCTTCGACCGTCGTCCCCCGCCTGACCGCCACCTTGTTCATCGCCGCTCCCGGGTTGATAAGTTGCAGAGATCCAAGAGCCGGATTCTAGACGGTTGACGTCTTTGGAGTTATAGCCCGCCCGATTTGGGGAGTTAGAACTATACCCACAGGTTTCGCGGGCTACGCGCCGTTGCTCCTGAACCTTCGCCTCAATGGCTCGACCCGCAGCCAAGAACTCCTCGAATACGACTAATCTGGCCTCGGCGTATACCCACATATCATGCGCCTCACGATGCGCATCCTCATCAGGCCTTGGTGCAGCAGTCCACTTAAGGACTTCAATCTCAGCCGCCCTGGCATCGAGTTCGGCGATCAAAGCAGCGACCTTGGTCCGCAAATCAGCAGCTTCCGCCGCTACCCCACGGCTAACCTCCAATTCTTCTTCCTTCGACTGAAGAAGAGTCTCCAGCTCAATGTTCCGAGCCAGAGCAGTCATCAGCTGCTCATCGACCTGCTCCAGCTCGGCCACCCTCCGTTTCAGTTGGGCCTCCGACTGTTCAAGGCCCTCACGGAACACCCGAAATTCCGGGTCCTGCTTAAGTAGGTCCGCCAGCGCCCGATGCTTGGCACGGCACCGTTGGTACTTCTTCGCCATCTTGTTGAAAGTGGTTGCCTTCTTTTGCGCCCGCCGCCTCCTCTCCACCTCTAAAATGAGAGTCTAAAAAGGAGAAGAAAAAGAGGAAAGGCAAGTCAGTACACATCAAAGTTAGCCTTACGGCACACAAAGAAAACTGAAAGCTACCTGCAAGGCCGCGCCAGCAACCCTCCGGGATAGATCCCCGTCACTAACACCATTCAGCATTTCACGCTCAGCAGCCGCACACAACAGGGTCATATCCGTTGCGGCCTGCTCGCTGTGTTGTAATAGGTTATACCCTCCTAGGATCATAATTCGGCGGTTGGACCTACCCGCTGTCATCTCCACATGGGCTGGACCCCTCGTTAACCCATCTGCATCTCCACGGGCGGCCTCAATGTCCGCCCTCTCGGCACCATCGCCCACTTCTCCAACAGCAGCCGACGAACTGCTCTCCGTAACACGGGCTGGGCTGGCGTCGGCAACAGCACTCCTTTGGGGAACCGAGCTCCCGGAACGGATAGCATCGGCCATGAAAACCGGCCTCGACACTTGACGGGGTTCACTGACCCTCTCGTCTTCAGTCGCTATCCCCTTGCCCGTTATCAACCGCCGTCTCTTTCTCTCTGGCGGCTCCTCACCTTCAGAAGTCTCCTCCGTAGGCCGCGGGGACGGCATTGAAGGAGTCGCTTCACTTGCGGACGCCGCCATAGGCGCAACCTCTTGCTGAGGAACCTCTGGAGCGCCATCATTGAACGAGCCGCAGGGTATGTCTCCGTCATCAGAGTCGGTCTCCGCCCTAGGCGAGGTAACAACGGCCTTCTTCTTCTTGGGGGCACTCCGACCTGCCAACACGAATGAGTCAGGTAACAAAACCTAAGGGAGCTTCCAAACCAAGGCCGAAGAATTACCTGACGGGCCGTACTGTTGAAGAAATGCAGCCCAGGTACGGCATTCCTCCGCATAAGGTATCAATCTTTCCACCCACGATTTAATACTGTCAATAAACTGGGGTGGAGAAGCCCTCGCTACAAAAAAAAAAAAAAAAAAAAAAGAAATCACAGTGGCCGAATTGTCAAGGTCACGAACAGTCATGAATTCTGCAAATAAAGGTACTCACGTTCTGGGTTCCATCTTTCCGGGAATCCTTCAGGGTTAGACACCAGGTGCTCCGTTCTGATGTAGAAGTACCTACGCCAGAAGAGGCGATTGGCCTTGTCGTCAGACTTAACTACCAAACCCTTCGTGCCACGGCTTTTCAATTGCAACATGGTACCCCTCAGGTAACCAGGGCTGAATAACTGTAAAAGATGATGAACTGAGACGCCGCACTCAGCCTTAGCTGTGTACGTGGTCAGAATCCTGCACACCTTCAAGGTGTAAGGAGTAAGCTGAGCCGGACACACATTGAAAAAACGGCAAAGCTCCTCCGCTAGAGGGTAAATCGGGAGACTATAACCGATCAAAAACGGGTACTCGTAAAATGTGCAGTACCCAGGCCTGTGCACGTTGGCATAGTCCCTCCCAGCCGGAGCCATTTCCACATGGTCCGGAATGTTGTGTGTTGCTCGAAGTTTGTCTAGGTGAGATTGCAATAAATCACTATGCTCCCAGGGAAGGACTGGACTTTTCGTCTGAAAATCCTTTCGAATATGCATTTCCTTTGGGAGGACGTTGTCTACAGTAAGGGGAACGAGGGTCTTTTTCACTTCCTCCTCCTCACCGCCAGAGGAAGGCGGAACCCTAGATGGGTCAGTGTCCTTGGTCTTTTTACCACCTTGACGACGTTTTACCATGATGATTCTGTTGGGGAAATAAGGCACTAACGACGAGAAATATGACTTCAAAGAAGTGGAGGAGTCTCACACGAAATAACGGTTACAAGAAAGAAAGGCAAAGAAGTAAACCAGAAAATGTTTTCCAAAGGTTCGAAAGATGAATCGGATTAAACCTCCCCCCATTTATAGGGTTAGGTTGCGCAGAAATCGAAGAGTCATGATTCAAACGTGCGCGGGAAACCAAAATGTCACATCATCCTCTGAACCGCCTCGGGAGTAAGTATAATAGTGACGCATACAGGCGATGACATCATTCCGAAAAGGAAGCCACGCGTCCGCCCCAGGTCGAGGTCAAATTCTCCTAAGACGAAGTTTGCATTTCCGCCCATTGAAGACGCCTACCGAATGTGTCTCCAACGAACGGAGGGACTAACTGTATAGGGTCAAATTTGACCGTTAACATCTCTACGCCAATGGGTACGCCCAGTGAGTATACGTTAACTAACGTAAGGGTACGACTTGGACGCGGGGACAAAAGCGACACCGTTTAAGATTCAGTGTCTTCACTAGGAAAACATTACCTATTTTTGTATCTTTTTGATTATTTCGAAGAAGGTATCCTACTATATAAGGGAGATCTTCACATTGTAGGGGGGGGGGGGGGGGGATTCTTGAATAATACAACTCTCTCATTTTCTCCTACTCTCTCTCTCTATCTCTATCTCTAACGAATACTTTCTCTTGAGTTCATATTATCATTTTACACTATTAGATCTACAACAACAACTTTATTTTTCATCTCTAGGTCTATTATATTTGATTACGATTTACCCCTTCATCTATTTGATTGATTTGCTTAAAAAGTGTTAAACAACTTTTGAGTCAAACATTATTATTGTAACGCCCCTTCATGTCTTTTACAACTCATAGATGAAAAATACAGAAAAGAAAAGACTATCAGTGCTAGTATAGTCAAATCATATTGAGTACGTTAGGTACGCATTTGATGCTTATCCTGAATGAGACGTCCGATAGATTCAAAATTTAATAAACTTTATGAGTGCAGCTATTAAGTTTATTCATGTTGAAGATGAAAAAATGAGTTAATATTTATTATTTGTGATAATTTTAATAAATTTTTATACATATTTGGTACACCATATTCGTTCAAGTATTTACACTATTACTTTTTCTCTAAGTTTAGATTATTGAGTCAAGTTTTTTTTCCAGTAAAAGTGACAACGGTACTCTGCTATCATATTACCCTATACGTGAACGTGACAAATTAGACAGGATTTTTTTTTTTAATGTATATATATTAGAGGTTTAATTCCCTTAGCTTTTACGCGTTTTCACTTTTTTTCTCGAATTTCCTGAGTAAAAATCTCATCTCCGTACTTTCTACACCTAGATTATTTTGCTAGAGCAAACACTTGTCACCACGAGCATCCCATGTAAGAGTGTATATAGGTTGGGTTGGTTTGAGTTTTTTAATTACCAAATCAAACCAAATTTGTAGGATTATTAAATCTATGACCAAATTAAATTCTTGGTAAAGTCTTCATAGCACAAAACATATAACTTGTGCTCTAAATATTTCTTTAATCCTAATAAGATACAACTATATGAGGTGTTTCTCCAGAAAATAATTCAAAATATGAGATATGTCATGTCATTATCCTAAAATATTCAACAATATAGATAATAAAATCGTATAAAATAAATATTTGCTAATTAATAAGCCATAACAAAAATAAATATAATCTAAAAGTACTAGGTCATGCTAAAATAAGTACGACTAAAAAGTACTTTAATTACATGACTAATAGGAAAATAAAAATAGGCTATGCATTTTTATCTAAATCTTGCAACACTAAAAAAAAATAGATATCCAAACACTATCATTCCTAGTATTAAATTGAATATCTTTTATTAGCAATAGTATTGATTTGATTTTGGTTTGAACTTTTGTTAACATTATTTAAGTTACTAACATTTAAGGGCTATAAAATTTATTAGAGCATTCAAAAAATTTAAGTCCAAACTTGAATTAACACGTTAAAAGATTAAATTATGAAAAATTTTCAAGAAATATTTATAAATTATATTATAATAAGTATTTTTATGTATTAAATATATTCAAAATTTCGGGTTAGTTTGATTTCGATTTGACTTTTTTTTGTTAAAATCAAACCAAACCAATTATTGTCAAGTTTTTTTTTCCCAACACAAAACCAAATCAAAGCGAACCATAATCGAATTTTTTTTTCTCGGCTTGACTCTGATTAGGTTTAATTCGATTTGTCGGTTTTCTTTGAACACCCCTAATCCCTAATCCGCAGGTTAATAGCAAGTAATTTTCAAATATATGATTGGCAATTTATAAGTTTCCAGTGACAATCATGTTTTAATTTCCATTCTAACTGTCTGCAGAACTCAGTTTAGGATATTTATGCTCAAGAACATTGCCTCCACGTGACTATGAACCCCGTTTGGATAAGTTTATTTTAAATAATTTTTAAGCATAAGCCATAAATTAAGAATTTTAACTTTTGACTTTTAGCTTATTTTTATTATTTTAGCTTAAAAAATATTTTTTTACTTTATTCAAAGACTACAAAATAATTTAAAAACTATTTTAGTTGAAAAACAATTAAAATAAGCCGATCCAAACGAGACTCTATGTCAACAAAGGACAGCCCCAATAAAGAACAACAAAGGAAGTATTTTGGTGTTCAAAATTCCACCAACTCAAAATAGTTGTTGAACATTCACCTCATCTCTAACATGTGTAGTAACGGTAAGTACTCTTTCTTTTTTAATCAGAGATCTTGGATTTAAACCCTGAATATTTAGTCGTCTTTGTTAGGGAATACATTACCCCTCAATTTAGAATTTTCCGACTTGAACCGGATGAGAAAAAAAAAAAAAAAAAAAAAAAAAAAAAAAAAAAAAACATATGGTACACTAGCTATGTTGGCAACATAGCTCGTGTAGTTACTAGATTTGTAATTAAATAATATATATTTAATGAATTTTCTAATATAAAATACTACGTCTAAGCAAAAGCTACTGGACTCCACCCCTGTCCACCTCTTCTGGCAGCCCAAAGCAACCCAAAATACTCAAAACAATACAATAACAACCCAACCACCAGATTTAATCCCCAAATACCTACCAAAATTTTCTTATGACACAGAAAAAGGCAAATGCAAATATACACATCCTTGGTACTTAACAAGGCAAATGCAGTTTCATTCAAATGACAAGAAATCTTAATGAGAATGTTAAACGCATTCCCAACTACACAGGCGAACACGTGCGCATGTGTGCGCTTAAACACGTCGTATTCCCAACTACACAGGCGAATACGTGCGCGTGTGTGCACAACACAGAGCATCTATAACATACCAGTGGATCAAACAACTCTTTGTTTACAACAACAACAAACCCAGTGTAATCCCAGAACAGGGGGTAGTATGTACGCAACCTTACCCCTACTTTATGCAGGTAGAGAGGTTATTTGCGATAGACCCTCGACTTAATGTACTCATTAAACAACACTTTGTTTATGAGTAACAGCATCCGTCCTTTGACTGAACAAAAATCACATACAGAGAGATAGAGAGACCATATGTAACATACCAGTGGATCAAACAACACTTTGTTTATGAGTAAAAGTATCCATCCTTTGACGAAAAAAAAAGTATCTATCCTTTAATGATGCAACAGAAAAGTCGAAATATACTTAATTCTTTGAAAAACAATGCAACATTAAAGAGTTATTCATGGCAAGCACTTTGCAAGAATAGACCATGGTTGTGACAATCTTTACTCCCTGTAGTTTGTATGTGTAGCGAGCTAGTTTTGTTCAGAAGACCAAACATTGGCTTCAACCCAATTGAAAGCTATAGGGCCCAAGAAAGCATCGGGTATGCCGAAAGAACTGACCAAGGAAAGTGCATGTGGCCTTAGTTCACTGCAGAGATTCGCAACTTCTTTTCTCACTGCGGCAGCATTGTCCGTTGACAAGTATCCGTATCGGAGGAATGCAGCATCCTCTTCTAGCGTGGCCAAAACATACATCGATCTCACGAGACCCAAAATATTCTGCAAGAGAAAACCACACCACAGTTGCACACGACATGTTTTTCAAGTCTTGCCAACTACTATTGCTTAAACTTTAAAAAGCCACGATAAATTTCATTTGCATAACATTTGAAAACTCAATCTCATATTTTATACTCCCTCTATCCTAATTTATGTGGCACTCTTTCCTTTTTAGTCTGTCCAAAAAGAATGTCATCTTTCTTTACTAAGAAAGAATTAACTTTAAATTCCACTTTTATCCTTAATGAGATGATTTATAACCACACAAATATCTAAGACTTGTTTTAGACCACAAGTTTCAAAAATCTTTTTTTTTTCTTCTTAAACTCCGTGCCTAGTCAGACGATGCTACATAAATTGGGACAGAGGGAGATTAGTTTATGCGCTCAAAGCAACACTCTGATTGTTTTCATTACTAAGTCTACTTGTCCTACCTCCATAGTTAATTATTTTTGTGTCTACGGACTATTCCATTTTCACATTCACATCCACGTAGAACATTACTCTGGTATCATTATAAAAATGAACTAGAAGACATTTGTTCAGTACCTTAAGGGGGCCAGATGTGACAGATGCCTCTGCCTCGAGGAAAGTATGCAGAACTGCTCGGTCTGAGAAGGCTCTCCCAAGGTCTTCAGCGAGCTGATAATCCTGTGAAGGGGAAAAAAATAAACCGATTTGTTATATGCAAGCACCCAATACAAATGGGATTAAGAGAAGAGCAAAAGAAAGAGTACGCTTACCAAAGTAAAAGCATATTCTTTGCTTTTTCCCTGTGACTGGCATAATGAAATTTCAGCAGCAAAACGTTCCAACAGGTCTCGTTCTCGTAGGCAGAATATGTCGTTCTGGAAAGAAAGGCAGTCAAAACTACTGACCTGCTAAATTATTCATCTAAAATGAAAAAGAAACAAAAGCTTCGTTACCTGGAACTGGGCTTGCCTCATTGTGGAACTTGTGAGTTGTGAAGGTACGACGGGACGAGAGTCGTTCATGTGTTCTAATCCCAATCCTTTGAACGGCTTCTTACTCCTTTTGGCTGTCACATATTCCCCAAGAAGTGCCTTGCTAACCTGCCATTATAAGTTTCCCATTGAACATCAAAGTTACACGGTGGCTATGTAAAGATCAACAATAAACACATTTTCGAGATATCCTTATGCACTCTCAAGATCCATTAATTAATGCGAAGAGTAGGTGCAGAGTGTGTAGAGTTATTGAGCTAAATCAATTAATGATATAACCTTCTATTGCAATGAGATAAGAAAACGAGTGAAATTTCTCCTTGCACCTAATGCTGAAAAGAAGGAAAGGCCAAACACTTTGGCCTAACGGGAATGAGCAACGAGAAATGAGAAGATGAGGTGCACCAGGCACCCCCATTGATTGAGAAAGATGGGTAAAAGGTTTTGGGCCTGTAGTTATCCCCGTCTCCCCTTAGTCGGGCCGCACTTGTGGAGGGTGCACCACCACAAATCAGGGCTTGAAGCTCTCAATTTACCAACAAGCCGAGAGCTGATGGCTGTTGGACACGACTACTATCAAAAAGCTCCTATGAAGATGAATATTTCACATGGAGCAGTGTGCACCTTTTCTCTATCCTTTTCGGGGTAGGGGTAAGGTCTGCGTACACTCTACTCTCCCCAGACCCCACTAGTGAGATTTTATTGGGTATGTTGTTGTTGTTGTTGAGCAGTGTGCACCTTTATGTTGGGCGTTCTTCGGTCGTGCGACCCAGCGGCTTATGTATCTATGATCTTCAACTTTTAAAGTCAAGAACCACATGTGCACGCGAGTGTGTTAAAGAAGATTCATGCTAGCAAAATGTTACCAATTCTATTTTATCCGACTCAGAAGAGACTACATATGAAAAATACTTTGTAAAACAAATAGTAGCATTTTAACCATACCTGTTGCATAAGAACATTGTTGTCACCCTCGAAAGTAGACTGCACATCAAATTCACCTTTCAGCTGGCCAACCCGATTTTCAGTCTTCAACCCTTGGCCTCCACAGGCTTCACGACATTCCTGATTCAACATATAAAAATTTTTTGGAGTCTGGAACAAAGTTAAATCGGTAACAATCCAAGTTTTCTTGTGCATACTACCTGAAGAGTTCGCATGTTATGCCAACTTGCCGTAGCTTTGAATGCACTTGAAATAACATGAATAACTTTGTTCATCTCAGGTGTCCTCTTGACATAAATCTTTTTCAAGTAGTTAGAAGCAAAGCTCATAGCATATCTGTAAATGCGGACCACATTATGAAAAAGCTCATGATAAAACAAGTGTCAACTAGCAGAGATAGAAGAATTTGCACACAACTTATAACCAGAAAGTTAACTGCGGAGCGAAAAAATATGGACATTAGAAAGGTTAACACCAGTTTACAAGAGAAAAGAATAAATAGTTTTGGGTTATTTTATCGATGTATCTCATGTTGACAGAAACAAAACAAAGGGGGAAAACCATAAACTAAAGAATGATAGTACGAATGCATGTCTTTCGATTTCTCATGAACATGAAGAGATTAATCCATGGTAGAATAGGAAATTAGTGCAATTCGGTGAGCATTTACGTTTTTGCAAGAAGAGGAAGAAGTCGTCGTTGATGACTTGGATAATCGAGTATAAGAACTTCTGGTCCATTAGGAGTAACTGAAAATGCTCTCCTTGTCAGCGAGTATCTTAATGCAGTCGCCAAACCAATCTGACCAAGCAGGACAAGAAGATAAGACGCCACGAAAATATTTTTTTGGGTAGCGTATGACTGACAAACAAAATGTTTGAGCAGAAGCAATTGTTGCTTGTCATACCTTTGCTGAGTAAGTTGCACTAACTGCGATTGTCACACGACCAGATGTCAAAGGGGCCATAAATGCTGCAAATCTCTGAGAACAAAATTGTTAAAAGTTGGTTAGCTACCGAACATTTTCCAAAACATCCCAAAATTCAAATAATATAACATTGATGACGGAAAAGGCAAGGCAAGAGGAGCTTAAAGCTGCAACAGATTTAGTCACCGAGTCTCAGATTACAAACTGATGCATTATCTTTCTCATCAACATTTCTTGACGAGCTTTCAAAACTGTAACCTTTTCCTACTATAGATCATAAAGAATCACTAATAGATAAAGATATCCATATTATGATTAGCACGACAAAAAAAGCTGCGAATCATTGCCTAAAATGAATTAAGTTTACCTGGTCGGGGTCCTTAATAGCAGTAAGATATTTCCCATCTGGAGAAACATCCGCCACTGAATTTAACAAATTTTCTCTGGGTACCCGGACATTGTCAAACCTGGAAAATGCAATTTCACTAAGTGCTTAGCTCCTAACCGCCAAAATGAATTTTAATACAGTTTCACTGTACTTAAAGCTAAGTTCAAGTACAGCTCATCTTTACCAGATTCTGCCATTGTCAACCCCATTCAAGCCAATCTTGTGACCGCAATCAGCTATACGTATGTTTGGACAAATGTTGCCATTTGCATCTCTGATTTGCGCGATAAAAGCATGGACACCTTGATTTTTTCCGTCAATGTGTAGCTGAGAGAAAACTACTGTATGCGTTGCATGCTACAATACGGTCAAGAGAAATGATGTCAATTTAGAAAAATTAATAAGTAGACAAACTAAAAACACCAGTCAAATAAACACGCCGAACGGCTTTCGAGAAGAGGGTAGTGTAGTTACATTAGCTGCACCGCCAATCCAATACTTCTGAGCTGATTCACATGGAGTGTTTATTACAAACTCTCCTGTGCTTGAATCATAGGTTGTGACTGTTTCAATACCTCGAACCTGAACAGTAATTGCAAAGGAATTCAGTTAGAATTACAGAGCCAATGAACAATCATTTGCCGAATAAAGTCGTATATAATTAAAGAACCTTCACCTACATTACTTCCATGTCCCAACTCTGTCATAGCAAAGCAACCCTTAACCACGTAATTCTCTGTGTCCCTCAACCACTTATCATGATGTCGTTGGGTACCAAAAAACTTGATTGCACCACCCCTGAATCAATACACCAAAAAGCTCAATGATATTCCGGTTACCTGGAATTCTAAGTTATGCAGAATAACCAACAAATCAAGATTGTCCCTACGAGAAATTTACCTACTATGGTTTTTCAGTTCTTATTCTTATTCCAAAATTATCTGTTTCTTGCATTCGGTTGACGACCAACACAAAAAGAGTCCAATGCATGTGACCAAACAAGATCGTCTGCACCAGATATTCCAAGGTCTACTTAGGTGTTTCTTATTCTTTTTCCACATTTACCTTTTTACTGTAGGTTGATGACTGGGAAAAATGGTCCAATTATGATGAGTCTCTTAAATAGATACAGAGGATTCATGTAGCTGTCTCAACTAATTCGGAATACATAGCAACAACCAAGGTAGTATAATTCATCAGTCAGAAAAAGGAAACATAAAAGTGCGAATAGATTGTGACACACTAGACAAACATGTTAAAAGGACACCACCAACTCGATATTTAATATATTTCAAAGGAGAATCTAAGATATTCAGTGAATTGATAGAATTGAAGAACTCTAGAATGAGAATTCTGGACTGAGAAGCCTAGAAGTACTCTAAATATGAGTGGTGTAATTCTAGAATAGTACCTCCACTAGATCCTCCCATGACCACCTATAAATAGAGGTGGTCATTCCAGTTGTCAGTGTGCAACAAAGTGTGAGAACAAAAGCGTGTAAGAAAGAGTGGAAGTGAGAGAGAAAAATAAAAGAAAAAAGAGTGAAAGTGAGAGTTAAGACGTAAAGGCTATGTATGTTCTCACTACAATGATCGAAGATGGATTCTAGCAGCGGATAAGAAGCTTAGGACACACTTGCGACCATTTGTACGAAGAAAAACATGCGAAATTACGAAGGCTTGAAAATGAGCTTTTGTCAATCTCGCAACAGCACATGACGATTAGTCAACATTACTCGAATGTTAAATACTTTATGTGATGATATACCAAAACTGGATTTAGATAATGCTATCACAAGGATGAAGAGAATTATCATTCCTGGTTTGAGGCCAGAGCATAAAGTCATGGTCACAGCCACACACGGGTGGGTCACAGAATCATCTTTATCTGAATTAGAATCAGCAAATGAAGAGACTTGGAGAAGTCATTACAAGCCTTTTTATATAAGATGAAGAAAATGCTCCTCAGTAAAAAGGCAAAACTATAAATTTCAAGACAGAAGAAATGGTTGATCAATCAACAAACAAAGCTACAGAAAAAGGGATGAGGAAACAACCTCACAACCAAGGAGAGGACAGAGAATCAACATAAATGAAGCCAGCGAGCCAACAAGCAGGCAAATCAATGCTTCAACAATCGGGGATAAGTGTTAAAATTGTGGGAAGAAAGGACACTACGACAGAGGCTATCGTTAAAGAAAGTTAATTGTAACACAACCACTTCTACCCAAATAATCAATATAAGGGAGAAGATTGGGAATTTGGGACCTCTTAAGCAGTTAAAGAAAGCAATTGACAGGAAGAGACTGTCACCTCTCACTTTGCCGAACCAGAAAAGGCACAATCACTTGCAACTGTAAGTGAGATACTAGTCAATTATGAACATGATTGGATTGTTCATTCAGGTGTTCCATATCACATGACTAGTGATGAGAAAAAAAACTGATCAACAGGAGCGAATATAAGGGCGATCGAGTGGTGACGGCGATAATTCAAGAATGCCAATACTCACATTAGCAAGACTTTCGTGCCTTGTTACCAGTGGCCCCTTAGCTTCTTCAGGGATTTACTTACTTTATATATTGATATCCCTCAATAAAAATCATGGCTCTGCCACTGCTTGTAACAGCTCATGACAAGTACAACTTCGGAATTACCACGTCCTAGGTATAAAGAAGAACTTATTATATGCGTCGCAACTAACAAAATCAGGCAACTAGAGTATATGTGGAAGAAAATAATTGTGTGTAAAAGATTTACTAAAAGATTGAACATGGTCCATAGTTTGCAATACTAAAACTAAGTTGTGATCAACTAATCGCTCTTAACGAAACATACCATAAGAAAAAATGGACGCCGATTTTGACAGAAAGAGAATGATCAAAGATGCTAACAACATCAATAAAAGCAAGTTTCCTCAACTCATCGTCTGGTCCATTACCAGTAAGCCAACCTTTAAAAACACCATGTTCAAGAAGATACTCAATTCTCCTCATAGTAATTTCCCTTTGCTGTTCTTTTGATTGGTTATAGTCAGGGCAAACAAATACTTTACCACCCCGTATTTTTGGATTAAAAAGATTGCTTTGTAACATTAAACCAAAAAGCCAGTCCTTGTCCTCTAAATTATGATCATCCAAAAGTTTTCTCATTTCTTTTATGTCAAAAACAGCAAATGTTTCTGAAAATTCAGGTGGGTTGTAACTGAGACATGGGAATGATTGGAGTATTGAATTTGGTGTTGGATTTTCTTGGTTTAGGTGTCTGCTAAGGACTTTTGTTCTGAAATTCACTTTTTCCATTGAAGAAGAATAAGATGATGATGAAGAAAAATGGGAATTTTCCATTGTTAAGAAATCAAGAAACTGATGAAAAAAGAAGAGGAATTTGCAAACTGTATAATTGAATTTGAAGAGAAGTTTCGTGAGAAAATAGTGGATCTTGAGTTATAAGGTTCAAATATGAGTATGGTAGTGTGAAGTCTAAATGTCTGCCTAATTGGTCCTAAAGTCAAATTAATTTAATGGTTAAGATATTACTATTATACTTAGTATAGAGAATCTTAGTACGGAAAAGACTTAAAGTTATTACATTCATGTTTACATTAAACCACATACAGTTATCATGGATAAATGATAAACTAATGTGAGAATAGATAATTATTAATCATAATTAAATGATAAAATGTATAAAATGATAAAAACATGTCATGTATTTATTAGTTTGATGAAATCACTGTGCGGGAGTAACTTTTTTTTTCTTTTCATTTTGGTAATCTCTCAAGTCCTATTAGTCATTTTGGCTACATTTGACGAAAACAAGCAATGATTTATTACTTTATTTTTCAAATATATCCTTAGTGCTTCAATAAGTACAGTGTTTCGTTTATTATTTCTTAAGGGACGTCAAAAATCCAAAGTGGACAACTAAAAGTGAACGGAGGGAGTACAAAATTTACTTACTACACACTTAATCCCTTGAACCAAATGGCCCTTAAAGACTCACAATTTATAATACATGTTCTACGGGAAAAGTTATTCTGGGATTATAATGATGGGATTATAATACATGAATTATTTAGTAAACATTTTTTTATTGGAAGAGCCTTGAAGAAGGGCATCTTTGTTATTTTAGTGTTTATCTCGGGATTAATTAACCCGAGATTATTATCTCACCCTCAATGGGGATAGAATAATATCCAGTTGTGAAATTAATTAATTCCAAGATTGCTAAGACTAGAAAAAAAAATTCAACCAAACACGGGATAAAATAATCCTGCATCTAATTTCGAGATTATTATTCCTTATCCCACCTACCAAACGACCCCTTAGGAAATAAACATACCATAAGAAAAAATGGACGCCGATCTTGATTTTAAGAGAATGATCAAAGATGCCAATAACATCTACAAAATCAAATTTCCTCAACTCATCTTCAGGTCCTTTACCAGTTAGCCACCTTTCAAAAACACCATTTTGCAAAAGATAGCCAATTCTCCTCATAGTAATTTCCCTTTGCTGTTCCTTAGATTGGTTATAGTCAGGTTGAACAAATACTTTGCCACCCCTTATTTTTGAGTTAAAAAGATTACTTTGCAACATTAGACCAAAAAGCCAGTCCCTTTCTTGCAAATTATAACCATCTAAAAGTTTTCTCATTTCTTTTATGTCAAAAACAGAAGATGGTTCTGAAAATTCAGGTGGATTGTAACTGAGACATGGGAAAGATTGGAGTAATGAATAATTGAATGTTGGATTTTCTTGGTTTAGGTGTTTGCTAATGACTTTTGTTCTAAAGTTCACTGTCTCCATTGAAGAAGATGAAAAATGGGAATTTTTCATTTTGTTGAATGATTTGAATAGATGATTAATTGTATAGGAAATCAAGAAAACTGAGAAGAAAAAGAGAACATTTAAGGAAATGCAATTAATGTTGGATTCTTACAATATTATAGTTATGAAATGTTCTGATATATTTAGTTATGAAATCTGTTGAGGTAGGATCCAACTGATCTATTTCCTTTGTACAAGTTCTAAAAGGTGTTTATCTACTTACCCCATTTGTCCCAATTTTATGTGATATTTTTTGTTTTTCGAGATTCAAACTATTTAATTTTGATTGTGTATTTGAACATAGAATCTTTAAAGTTTCTGAAATAAAATATATATATTCAATAACTACACAAAAAAGTACTACTATAAGTTACAAAATTAATAATTCAAATATTTAACATGAAAAATAACGGTCAAAGAATAACTCGTTAGATTTTCGAAATCCGAATACAAAATGAGATGGAGGGAGTACCAAAAAATGCAATAGAGTGAGTTGTTTAATTTGGCAACCTATGTTGGACGTATCTACTTTTTGTTTTGGGAAAGTATTTAAATATCAAATTATTTTTAAGATTGTAAAGGGCTTTAACAAGAAATTATAATTTCTCCCATGTGATGGGCCATTGAACATTACTGACAGTTTCTATCTTTTATTGGCATATGTGTAATCAGATGAGTATTTTTTGTAATCTCTATCTCTTCTTTATTCTATATTTTTCCAAGATTGGTTTTATCACTTTATCTTACCATTGAATGAATCAACCTAAAATGAGAATGATATTCTGTTTACCTACTACCAAAAAACCTCTTAAATAAGGAGGCATTAAAACCAGGGCGTGGAGCTAGAGTTTGGTACCAGTGTGGAAGGCAGAATTTTCGCTAAGAGTTTAAAAAAAGAAAAAATTAGAAATTAAAAAAGAATTATGGCTGATAGGAATTGAATCAACGACATTACAATTTTGAACTCCCTTAACCACTAAGCTACACTTTCGGTTTGTGTTAAGGTGATTCAAAAAATAAAATATAGAGGTACAAACCAAAATTTCGCCTTATACGTACAGAGTAATTTTCTTGGCGAAGGGCAGTGGCGGATCCAAAATTTTCATTAAGAGGTGTCAAAATATATAAAAGTAAACATATCAGAAAATCAAGGGGAGTTAGAGGGTGTTTGGCTAAGCTTATAAGCTGGTCAAACTGGCTGATAAGCACTTTTTGGCTTATCTACGCGTTTGGTAAAATTAAAAGTGCTTATAAGTTAAGTGCTTATAAGCCAAAAGCCATAAGTTGGTCTCCCCCAACTTATCAAATTTCAGCTTATAAGCAGTTTAAGTTTGACCAAAATATTTACGGTTCTATCCCTAAAATACTTCTTTTTAAAACAAAACTCTTCATATGCCCGGTTCTTTAGCTACATATTATTAATTTCAGCACTTTTATCCAAACACGTAACTGCTTATTTTTTAAATCAGTTTCAGCACTTAAAAGTGCTTTTCAGCACCTAAGCTTATCAGCTACTCTAAATCAGCTAAGCCAAACGGGCTCTTAATATATAATATATGTACATATATTTTTTTTACCTACCTACACAGGTATTTTTCCCGCGAAGGGGTGTCATTTGACACCCCTTCTTATAAGGTGGCTCCGCCACCGGCAAAGGGGCTTCAGGTGAACCTCCTTCCGCTCCCAAAATTCGCCCCTGCTTCATACGCAGTTTCGGCCGAACCCAGTAGCTTTGTTCAATTGTATTTAGCTTTAAAAATTTATTAAATATTTATAAATTCTTAACTTAGAATCCAGTAATTTAAAGGACTAAAATCTCGACCTCATAAATTTAAATTTTGGTTCCGACTCTAATTAAAACCTTTCCTACCGAGATTTATATGATGGGTTCTGAACAACTTATGATAGAAGATTAAAAAAAAAAAAAAATTGCTTACATGAGAGACTAAGTATAACAAGTTATGTAATGCAACCAAACCAATCAAGATTGTCCCTAGTGGCAATTTAATATATTTAGGTTTTTCTTATTCTTATTCTAAAATAATAAGTCAATTCATATATCTGACCCCAACTAATCCAAAAAAAAAAAAAAGATTTGAAGTCATATATACAAGTGTAATGACTTTTTTACCCTTCACTTACTAAATTTCAACATGTGAGAGCTGATTAGTTACTTGTTTTAGCTTATTTCTTAAATGTTTATCAAAGAAATTTACTTATAGTTACCTAATGGGTAAATATTTTTGAATTTATCACCAATAAAAAATTGAGAAACATACCATAGGAAAAAATGGACACCAATCTTGATAGCAAGAGAATGATCAAATATTCCAACCACATCCACTAGAGCCAATTTCCTAAACTCATCTTCAGGTCCTTTACCAGTTAGCCACCTTTCAAAAACACCATTTTGCATAAGATAGCCAATTCTCCTCATAGTAATTTCCCTTTGTTGTTCTTTAGATTGGTTATAATCAGGTTGAACAAATACTTTACCACCTCTTAATTTTGGGTTAAAAAGATTACTTTGCAACATTAGACCAAATAGCCAGTCTCTTTCTTGCAAATTATGACCATCCATAAGTTTTCTCATTTCTTTTGTGTCAAAAACAGAAGATGGTTCTGAAAATTCAGGTGGGTTGTAGCTCAGACATGGGAAAGATTGGAGTATTGAATTAATGGGTGTTGGGTTTTCTTGGTTTAAGTGTCTGCTTAGAATTTTTGTTCTGAAATTCACTTTTTCCATTGAAGAAGATGAAAAATTGGAATTTTCCATTGTTGAGAAATGAATAAGAAATCAAGAAAACAGAGAGAAAACGAGGGGGGGAAAGGGAGAAAGATTTTGAGATTTTTTTTGTGAAAAGTCTTGTGATAGAGTGGATCTAACGTGAGAAGAAAAATTAAGTTTAAATACATGAGGAAAGCATAAGCTTCCAGAAGGCTAAAGTACGTTGGACTGGTGTGGCAGTGTGAAAATTCACACATTTAGTCTAAACATCTACCAAATTGGTCAAAAACATTAGTCGTTTAAGTAAGTTAAATTTGTTTTAAAATATTTAAGCATAATTCGGTACGCAAAGCATTTCGTATTTACGTAGGATTTAGAAAAGAATGTACCTTAAGAGGTAGGTTGTAGGCAACATACTCTAATGCAAGCATTAATGACTAATTCTAGCAGGGGTGGATATACTTTGCAGCAAGCGGTATCACTTGACACCGCTTCATCAGAATTTTTATTAAATATGTATATATATATAGATAGTATACAAAATGAAAATATTGAGTATAAATATAAAAATTGATACTGCTTTTCGTTATAGTGATTTATTTATTTATTCATATTTTTTTTCAAAATTTGATAATGCTTACCACAAATCCTGCATACGCCCCTGAATTTTATGGTTCGAACCCGTAATTTATAGGTCACATGAAGACAACTTTATTCATTTTTTAACTTTTTTCATTTTCATCATAAATGGAAGACAATCTGCATTTATAGAGATTTCAACCAATTTATGATGTGTAAAAGTTTTTTTTTTTTTGTTGTGTTAAGTGGTTACATTAAAAGGTTTTTATCTTATGTTTTCATTTGTTGAACAACAATCGATTTCTATTACACTCTTATTTAGTGGCGGAACCACTATTTGTTCAGGGGGAGGAGATTCAATTGACAGCTCTTCGTCATAAAATTAAATGTTGAAAGTTTAAAGAATATTTTAATTCATATATATTTATATATTAAATACTCTTATTTTCTTCTTATACTTCTTTATATTCCAACTCTTCCTTAGTGAAAGTCTTCGATCGGTTACTCTATTATTAGTCATCCCTATCAATTATTTTAACAAATTGTTCTGACAAAAAATTATCATTTGTCCCATATGACGCAATTCAAAGGAGTCGGGATTTCAAGCTTATGGGTTCGAGATTTTAATTGTTTGAAGTTGTTGGTTTCTATATTCAACGACAACAACATACCCAGTAAAATCTCACTAGTGGGGTCTGGGGAGGGTAGGATGTACGCAGACCTTACCTCTATCCCGGAAGGGTAGAGAGGCTGTTTCCGGGAGACCCTCGGCTCAACAGAAGAGATAATAATATCAGAAAAGGAATGCAAGAAGAGATCTGTAACAACAAAAGAAGCAAGAGAAGTAATAATAATATCTTAAAATACACCAAATAAGTGAAAGGGAGTGCAATAATACAATCCTATGCAAAACAACAAAATAGTGTGAACACAACATAGACCGCTACCAGACCTAGGCAAGATTCTATCAGACTACCCGGTACAAAGAGGGAAAAACTATGAACTACCCCCTAGCCTACAACCCTAATGCTCGACTTCCACACGTTCCTATTAATTGATAAATATTTAATAAAAAATTTTATTATTAATTTATAAATATTTAACAAATTCTTTAGACAAATACAGAGTTCAAACTAAAACTATTGAATTCGACCGAACCCGCTCCTAGCACTCTAGCTTCGCCCCTGACGCAACCACCCATTATGCAAATATGGTAATGTAAAAATGATGTGCCTGTAAAATTTTCCTTCCCGAAAAGATGATGTGCTCATTACCAATATATAGCTCGTGTCTTTTTGTGTAATCACCGGATGAGATTTTTTTTTTAATTTCTACTCAAGATTCATTTTAGTTAGTTTTTTTTTTTTCCAAAATCTCTCCTCAAGTTTAACTCTGTAAAATTAAATTTGGTATATTACACCATCTTCTCTTGTGGTTGCCTTGCGATATTATGTGGAGTTTCTCAATTTTAATTATTTTTTGTAACAATTGTTTAGACATGCCACTTCAATTTTGGACATACTCTGCATTGGTATAATCTCATTGAACATAGTATTTGTCTTGCCACACAGCTTGGTGATAAAAGAGAACTTCAAAAATTCGTAGGATATATTCCCTTGTTTGAAGCAGGTTTCTAGGTACTAAAATTAGCGAAACTATAATTTAATTAGCTGTATTATTGCAACAAGATTTCCTTTTGATCTTGAACTATGTAAAATGAATTGTAATTTGTTATGAGCTAGCTACATCAGAAAATCAGAGGAGGATATAAAATATAAATTCTATGGGTTCAAACAATTATATTTTTAAGGTTATAGGTTTATATATACTAAGAGCTTGTTTGAAAAGTCACCTGGAAATTGAATTTGTATCACGATCCAAAATTCGTTAAAGGTCGTGATAGCGCCGGACACCACTGTCAGGCAAGCCAACACTAAATAGTTAATTAAATTCTCATTTTAATATTTTTGAAATCATAAATTTCCTTCAACTTAATTAGTAAAAGATGAACTTTACAGAATAATAATAATGTTTTCCAATTTCAACACTGAATAACCCATAATCATCCCAGAACCCGGTGTCACAAGTGCATGAGCATTTACTAAGAATTAAAATACAATACAATAACTCTCCGAAATACAATTTGGACAGAAAAGAAAAATGCAAGTACTCCGAAGGAGACTCTGCTGGCTGCGGATCGTTTCATAAGATGCAGCTCACCTAAGTCCCAGTATCAACCATGCCGTTGCACCTACAAGGCCACTAGACATATGTGTGAACAAAATGTACAGCAAGTGTAGTATGAGTACGAAAACAACGCGTACCCAGTAAGTATCCAGTCTAATCTCGAAGAAGTAGTGATGAGAGGTCGACTCAGACACTTACTATGGCCAACAATAATATACCGATAAGATGATAAATTATAACTTTTTATAAGGCGACAGTAAACTCAGTGACATGAAGCAGGTAAACAATTCTTTTGTTAATAGGAGATTTGCAAATTTATTTTCATCTTTTAACAATTTATATCTCCGACCAATGAGGCCACATCAATTATTAAAATTTCCAAAACAGTCACTCAAGTCATGTGCAAATCATGCCGAGGTCGTACGACCCGATCCAACATAATAATTAAATTGTGCACTACCGAGGGTCGAACGGCGCGAACCATAGATGCATCTATTTACCCCGCTCGCGAATCATACATGCGACGCGGTCAAATATAAATTTAAGGAAATACCACGCTCGCGGATCATACGTGCGACGCGATTAAATATAAATTTAAAGAATTACCCCGCTTGCGGATCATACGTACGACACAGTTACACATAGATTTCTTAAGTTATTATAGTATCCCTCAATTCTTTTCAAAATACGAAGTTCAAATGAAAACTTTCAAGTTCCCAATTTTTCCTCAATTTCAGTTACTTTCAACACATTTAATAAGCTAACTCAATCTCGCTTCTTCTCAAGACAAACAATAAACATAAATTAACAACAATATCAACAAGGTATAATGTAAGCCTAAAACTACCCGGACATAGGCATAGCTAGTAGCTACGTACGGACTCTCGTCACCTCGTGCGTACGTAGCCCCCACAAATAGAAGCACAAAACAATTTAGTTCACCTATGGGGTTAATTCCCTCTCAAGCCCTTCTGACGACTCAAACCGATGCCCAACGCTCCAAAACTAGCCAATAAGTGTGCAAACCCATAAAGACATACTCTAATACTCATTATAATCCAATTCATAACAATTTCTAACCCCGATCGAAAAGTCGATAAAAATCACCCTCGGGCCCACGTGCCCGGATTTCGAATTTTTTTTCGAAAATAAACTTTACCCATAACCTCACCAACTCAAATATATAATTTATTCTCAATTCCATCTCCAAAATTATGGTCAAAATCCAAAAATACCAAATTCTAGGTCTTTCTTCAAAATCTCAAATTTCTCTTAATTTCCATGTTTAAATTCTTATACAAACCATGTATTTAACTTATATTGAGTGGGAATCACTTACCTTGTGTTGCTTGAAGAAAAATCTCCCTTTGAAGCTCTCCAAAATCACCCAAACCATAAAAAAATGGGAGAAAAATGGGTCAAGTCCTGTTTTTGTAAACCCTCACTGCCCAGCGACCATTCCGCATACGCGGTACACCAGCCGCATCTGCGCTTCCGCTTCTGCGGCCTCTTCTTCCGCACATGCGGTCCTTGCCGCTTCTGCGGCTACTGACATCGCAGGTGCGCACACTTTCCCGCTTCTGCGGTTCCCAGCGACCTTGGCTCCTTCCGCACCTGCGAGCCATCTACCGCACCTGCGGCCCTCTTCAGGCAGGTGCGGTTACACCAGGTGCCCAGCTGCTTCAGTTCTTTCTCAACTTCAAATTTCAATCCGTTAACCACCCGAAATCCAGCCGAGGCCCCCGGGACCCCGTCCAATCACACCAACTGGTTCCAAAATATAATGCGGACCTGCTCGAGGCCTCAAATCACATCAACCAATGCTAAAACCATGAATCATACTCCAATTCAAGCTTTATGAACTTTAGAACTTCAAACTTCTTCATTCGATGTCGGAACCTATCAAATCACGTCCGATTGACCTCAAATTTTGCACACAAGTCACATTTGACATTATGTACCTACTCCAACTTCCGGAATCGGAATCCGACCCCGGTATCAAAAGTCCACTTCCGGTCAAACTTCTCAAAAACCTTCGAATTTCTAACTTCTGCCAAATGACTCCAAAATGACCTACGGACCTCCAAATCCTCTTTCGTATGCGCTCCCAATACCGGAATCACCATACGCAGCTGTTCTCAGACTCGGAATCCCAAACGGACATCGATAACATTGAAATGCACTTCAACCCAAATTTATGAAATTCTTCCAAAATGCCAACTTCCACAATCGACGCCGAAACACTCCCGGGTCATCCAAAACCCGATCTGGACTACGCCCAAGTCCGAAATCATCATACAAACCTGTTGGAACCTACAAATCCTGATTCCAAGGTCGTTTACTCAAAAATTCAACCTTAGTTAATTCTTCCAACTTTAAGCTTCTGAAATGAGAATTTTCTTTCCAAATTAACTCCGAACTTCCCGAAATTCAATTCCGACCACGCGTACAAGTCATATTACTTGAAGTGAAGCTGCTCAGGGCCTCAACCCACTGAACGACGCGCTAGATCTCAAAACGACAGTCGGGTCGTTACATTCTCTCCCACTTAAACATACGTTCATCCTCGAATGTGCTAAGAACTGCTCTGGAGCTGTCTGAAATCATTGTTTAACACCTCGCGCACCTACCCGTGCTACCACAACTCAGTTGAGCACACTAGCTCGAGCTAGTCTGAAGATTCCCCCTTTTTCTTTGTCAAATAAGCCTCAGAGCCCAATTCCAACATCCGGAATTCTCTACCAGGCATGCTCCCATCATACGAACACCGTATCAATTAGTACACGATACACCAATGCATGATTGCATACCCTTTCTGAATCCACATTATGCACTGCATAACTCACATGACCATAATAACATTCTCTGATAACGATAGCCGAAATTTCATAAATCCGATGCTCACAACACACCTCATGACTCATATAAGTCATGTTCCAACTCCTGCAATACTGCCATGACGAGAGGGATGTGTAAAAGACTCATAACCAATTGCCGAGTCAACAAATCATTGGGTCTATTCTCCTTACCAGAACCTTTACCTCATTCTGAACTGATTATTGGTAATCACTCTTTAATGTGTCTTATATAAATCCTATCGCACTGATCCCAGGTCCAATAATCTCGTCTTACCCAGTATAAGTTGCCCAGGCAATGAGCCACCTCAGGCACTGTCAAAAATCTCATATGGTGCCGCAATGTGCCAACAAGCCACTAACTCGAATGTGATACATAAGGAAAATGAACTCTGGGAAGAACTACTCAACCCGCGTAACTAACTAAACAACCGAAAGGATGTTATGAACCTTCCTTAATAGATATAAGGGGAACTGTACTCAACATCACACTGTTGCGGCGCACAACCCGATCCAATCAAGATACCCGTGGCGGCGTGCTACCCGATACACACATAAAATATATATAAGGAGATACATACCGAGCTAGAATGCTCATTACTACAAAATACCCAATATCGGCCACAAGCACGCCAAGTGCATGATACCATCCCTGGAGAGACGAATAGCACCATATGCTACAAAACTCAAGCACAACTAAGGTGCGATATATGATCTGAATCTCGAGAACCATCCTGCTCACACAACACCATCGCTACGCAGAACCTCAACACGTATGAAATTCATCAAGCCGTTTCACAACTCACACAGCATAATATAGTATTACACGAAATAGCCGACAACGAAATAATATCCAAGGCCCGAAGACTCCTCCATAAATAACACTAAGCTGAAATGAACGAATCCGGCCTGATATAGAGCCCATATTCACATTTAGATCCATCCACGGACCTCTAGCCGATTATGGTCGTACCGCACTGGGTTAATAACCTTTCAAGGATCCACAATAACCGATAACACAAGGACAACCGTCAAATCCAAAACACACTTCCACCGTCCACAACCAAACGAACCAAGCGCCCTTCGGGCATAAATTCTCACATTAGCAATAGTACCAAAAATCTCCACACTTAGTTTTAAATCTTCAATCAATCAAGTGACTACATGTCAAACTTGTACAATCTTCCCGTGGGACACGCTCCCATGACCTTCCGCACCAGACAACGAGTCTGCATATCCATACCACCGGCTACACTAATGCTATAAGCAAGTCAAGAATCTGCAATTAGTACTCAAAACCTCTACACAGGACACCGACCTCAAGTGACGCTGAAGGCAATACCAACTTACTCTAAACATCTAAATTTTTTTCCTGCTCATCCGAGCTCGTGACACTCTTGTCAACACCGAACCACAACCTTGATCCTCGACTTCTAATTCCCATGCTACTCACTGCACCTAATCATGCCAATACACAAAATTACAAGAATTTCATCATAACTCCTGAACTACTAATAGATTAAACACTGCATCATATAGGAACCTTTCACTTAACTCATTTCAGGAAAACCATAGCAACACGCGACTGAATTCGCATAACCGTAAAAAATGTGATCCTCAGTGAGTGGTCTAAACCACCATGATCCTTCCAGGATCCATCTACACATAACATTCCATAACACTTGAATACCTCCAGATAAAGTCAATTACGGCCGCTGTCAAGTCTCACACGTACCGCCACAAGTCACATCCATAACTCAACGCGTTGAAGGAACTGATCATTGCCACCATCATGCCAATTCGACCATTGCTAGCCGACCCGTCTTCTCCCAATTTATTCTTATCTTGCCTTAGAAATAATAATAGCTCCATTCATTACATCACGAACCTAAATTCATACTCATCCCGAGTGACCTTATTTCACGAGACCACGCTGTCTTAAATCCCACGAACCATATCATACCCTCCTTGTGCGTATATTCCCATCCTCGACTGGTACAACCATTCTGAAAATTCCTCTACGAATTTGAAGTCATTTTCCCTCATTCCTCTAACTGCTACACTGCAAGCCGAAGATAACATAGAACACTCCAAGCTCCTTTATCATAATCCGCTGCAAAAGTTCGATACTCAACAATACTATGGACTCGAAATCCTTAGGCACTGCACTTTAACTTTTGAATCCAATAGGACCGTTGTTGAGAGCCGCCCACTCGACTTGGTCCCGAATATAATCAAACTCCAAGGCTCCGCTAGCACATGAACACCTTCTCAAAGAAGCACCCCCTCGAATCACCTTCTTTGTAAATCACCTATATACGAAGCATAAATCCTGAGTCTTCCCAAATCTTGAACACAATTGATAAGGCCAATTACAGCACACATCCTCAAATCCCTTGCTCAAATCACCACTGATGTTCTCTTCCCCTAGTCGTAATAACCCACCAATACGTCAATGACTAGAAACCTCACAAGCAGATAGCCATACAATCCAATCGTAGGCGGTGGGGCTCTCCCACTTAGCTTGAAGCTACCATTGCATAAACCTGGAACCCACCAAGGCTCTTTCTTCATCGTTGGCATAATTTTGCATAATCAACCCGCCAAATTTCTCGAAATCTTTCTGTTATGAACACTCTAATTACTAGCCATATTTACATATCCGACCTCTTACTGGATAGCCAGTAGAATTCTTCATAAAAGCTTCATCAGCACCACGCGATCGCTAACCTACTCATAGGGTATAACCCACCTGTGGAAATTGCGTGCCGACATCTTCCAATGTCGCTGCACTAGGTACAATCATTACGAAATTAGTAGACCATCCTGAACCCGAGCTCATTCACCACCGCACAAGTCCGTTCACTCTTCATGGACATCAACTAAAGGTGCGACAATACATCCTAATCTGAAGTCACGTTTTATCCTTCTTCATATCAAGCAACTCCTTTCTGTCGTATCCCATCTCCCACCGCATAATAACTAATAATCCAAATTAATTTCGTAGACCTAGTCACTGTCCGCCATGAATCCCGAGTCACTCTAAACTTGTCCCAAAGCGTGTAGTCATCCTACCACATAACCCATATGCTACTCTGCCACTCTCCCACTTTGGTCACACTCACTCCTTTAAGCAGCTACTCGACTCCATTTTCTCACACTTGGCCTTCTAGAAGTTTATCCACCACGAGACACCTCCCACATGTCCTTCCTCATTCTTTACTGCATTTCCTTAAGCCAAAATCAATCTCTGTAGCACTCGAACCGATAAGCCGCTACCAACTTTAAAACCCTTCGAAGATCATCTTCCTCGAGTCATCAACACCAGGAACACCGATTCAATCCCGAACCACCGCACGCCGTGATTTTTGACAGCCACTTCTCCGGCACTATTTCACACTACCCTGCCCAAAGGCGAATTGAAGAAGACAATAACACCAGCGAACTTAACACATTCGATGAAGGACAATGACACCACATCACAGATAAAAATTCCATCACGTTCGAAAATACCAAGTCTCGTTCTCCGTCAACCTAAACCTGAACACTTATAGTCCGATTGCCTTTTCCTCCGCCGAAAATAAAATACCGAATCTCTGAATCATGCACTGAGTAAACCTCCTCTCAAGTCATTCACTGCCCCAACACACAGGCAAGTATCTTACCATCATCTCAATTCTTGTGTGATAACAACTCATGAGCACCATAGAAAACTGTGCATAGCCTCAAAGCTCTCAAAAGTACAACTACTGAGCTAAAATGATGGAATATCCTTTCGCAAGGCGACGACAACAGCCCAATCAACTATACAGGGAGAAACATCTCGCACCGCATCTGTAGTACCATTACAAATTCTCGATCGATAGCAAGCGCTTCATGTTGCATAAGATGGAATATGAAGAAATAAAGGCATAATCCTCAAAGGAATCAAATCGCACAATGAGGAATCAAGAAGGAAAGTGCTCCTAACAGCCCCGTAGCCCCTCGAAGATAAGTACAGACGTCTCCGTACCGATCCGCAAGACTCTACTAGACTTTCTCATGACTCTTGAGACCTAAGTGAACCTAGTGCTCTGATACCATGTTGTCACGACCCAAAATTCGTTAAAGGTCGTGATTGCGCCGGACACCACTGTCAGACAAGCCAACACTAAATAGTTAATTAAATTCTCATTCAAATATTTTTGAAATCATAAATTTGCTTCAAATTAATTAGTAAAAGATGAACTTTACAAAATAATAATAATGTTTTTCAATTTCAACACTTAATAGCCCATAATCATGTAACGACCCGACCGGTCGTTTTGAGCATCTGCACTTCGCTCGCCAGTTCTTGGGCATGACTAGCCCCGTATGATGTATTACGACTTATGTAAATCGTCGGTTTTGGTTTTTAGGTTAATCGGAATAGATATGGAAGGATGATTCTCAACTTGAAGCATTAAATTTGAAAGGATTGACTCACTCTTGACTTTTTAGTATTCGATCTCGGATTTGGATTTCTATGATTTGGTTAGCTCCGTTGGGTGATTTTGGACTTAGGAGCGTGTTCGGAATGTATTTTGGAGGTCCGTGGTAGATTTAGGCTTGAATTGGCGAAATTGGAATTTTGGCGTTTTCCGATTGGTAGTGGAAATTTGGATATCAGGGTCGAATTGGAATTTCCGGAAATTGGAGTAGGTCCGTTGTGTCATTTGTGACATGTGTGCAAAATTTCAGGTAATTCGGGTGAGATTTGATAGGTTTTTGCATCGTTTGCGGAATTCAGAAGTTTGGAAATCCTTAGGCTTGAATCCGATGGTGATTTGATGTTTTGATGTTATTTTAAGCGTTCCGAAGGTTGGAACAAGTTTGAATGATGTTTGAGGATTGGTTGGCATGTTTTGTTAAGGTCCCGGGGTCCTCGGGTGAGTTTCGGGTGGTTAACGGATCATTTTGGACTTTGGGAAGATAGCAGATTTTCTGGTATTTTTGTTGCAGAGATTTGTTCTTCGCGTTCGCGAAGGGGAGCTCGCGTTCGCGAAGGTGTGGCCAGTGGAAGGATCATGAACGCGAGGAGTTGAATGCGTTTGCGAAGAGGAAAGATGGAACAGCTGGACCCCAATGATTTCTTCTACGCGTTCGCGTAGAGGACGACGCGTTCGCGAAGGGTCTGGCAGGTGAAGCTCGCGTTCGTGAGAGGGTACTCGCGTTTGCGAAAGAGAAAATTTGAGCAGTGTATTTTTGTGTTTCGCAAACGCGAGGCTTTGATCGCGTTCGCGAAGAAGGGAGTACTTGGGCAGAATGTTTAAGTTCAAAATCGAGGGTTTTGGTCCATAATTTCAAAATTCATTAGAGAGCTCGGGAGAAGGCGATTTTGGAGGGGATTTTCAGAGGATTGATTGGGGTAAGTGTTCTTCACTCAAATTTGGTTAAATCCCATGATTACGTCTTGATTTTTATCATTTAATTTGGGAATTTGGGGTGAAAATTGGGAAAAATGGAAGAAACTTTGGAGAGTTGATTTTGGGGATTTGGATGGCCATTTGATGTCGGATTTTGGTAAATTTGATATGGGTAGACTCGTGAGCGAATAGGTTTTCCAGTTTTTTGATTTTTATCGGATTCCGAGACGTGGGCCCAGGGGGGCGGGTTTGAGCCAATTTCGGGATTTTTGAGTAAATTTGATTATTTTCGCTTGGGCTTTGTTCCTTTAGCGCGTATTAATGGTATGATACTGGTTTTGGTTAGATTTGGAGCATTCGGAGGCCGAGTAGAGAGGCAAAGGCATTGCGGGCTAGAGTTTGGACCGGTTTGAGGTAAGTAATGATTGTAAATGTTGTCTTGAGGGTATGAAACCCCGGATTTCACATTGTTTCACTACTTTGAGGTGACACATACGCTAGATGACGAGTGTGGGGTCGTGCACCGTTGGGGATTGTGACTTGGTCCGTTCGGTAAGACTGTTGAGTCACGTATTTGATTGAAAACTATTTGATACTATTGTGTTTTGGAAAGTATTACTATGTTTTGCGCTGGATGCCAAATTTGGGCCTCGTGCCAACTGTTTGGACCCTTAGGGGCTTTCTTTACTAAAATTCCTCACTGTTTTGATTTAATAACTGTACTCAATCATGCTATATTTTACTGATTTCATAACTCAGTCTTATTTACTCTGATTTGACGTATAAATGATATTTTGACTGAGCATCCTGTTTTACTGTTAGCCCAAGTGGCTTGAGAGGTTTCTAACTGAGTAAGGCCGAGGGCCTGTGTTGTGAGGATATTATGGGATCGGGCTGCACGCCGCAGCAAGTTGTTACTGATTCATGGTATTATGAGGCCGAGGGCCTGATTGATTTATGCCACGAGGTGGCTTGTTATTATGAGGCCGAGGGCCTGACTGATTTATGCCACGAGATGGCTTGTTATAGCGCTTGGGCTGTAAGAGCCCCTTCGGAGTCTGAACACCCCCAGTGAGCGCGGGTACCCAGTGTGAGTGATGTGATGTTTGCCCGAGGGGCTGTTTTTGTTGTTGCTCGAGGGGCTGATTACGGGTGATTGTGTGGTAGCCCGAGGGGCTGGTTCTGTTGATATTTTGCCCAAGGGGCGGTTTATGGTACATGTTTTGCCCGAGGGGCTGTTTACGTTTTTCTATCATTTTTACTCACTATTTTCCTCACTTGTTTGAAACTATTGAAAGATGTTTAAAAGAAAAGGCTTTTACTGAAACTGAGTTTGTTTTACGAGTTAAATGATTTCTGTACTGTCTGAGAAATGTACTGTATTTGCTATAGTGCTATGACGTGAAGGTATCTGTTTCTTGCCGCTCAGCTTTCATTTACTTTTATTACTTACTGAGTTGGCGTACTCACATTACTCCCTGCACCTTGTGTGCTGATCCAGGAGTTGCGGGTTTTGATAGCGAGCATTGATCGTTCTCTCAGCAGGTCTTGGAGTCGACAAGGTAGCTGCATGGCGTTCGCAGCCCTGTTCTTCTCCCTCATATCTTCCTTAGATTGTATATTAGTATTGTCTTCCAGACTTTGTTAGATGTTCTTGTAATTAGACGGATTTTGTAGTTGCTCATGACTGGTGATACCCCGATGTCGGGCTTGTGTTATTTTTTCTTCCGCACTGGTTATTTAAACTTATATTATGAGATTTTAGTTAATTATTGGCTTAAAATGACTTTTATGAAATTCTGGTTGGATTTGGGTTTGTGTCGGCTGGCCTAGTTTCATGATAGGCGCCTTCACGACCGGGTCGATTTTAGGGCCGTGACAAGTCATCCCAAAATCCGGTGTCACAAGTGCATGAGCATTTACAACAACAACAACATCCCAGTATAATCCCACAAGTGGGATCTGGAGAGGTAATATGTACACAGACCTTACCCCTACCCCGAGGGGCAAAGAGGCTATTTCCAGGAGACCCTCGACTCAAGAAAGCAACAAGAGACGATATATTAGTAATATCAATAGAGTCATAATAAAATAACATAATATACATACCATAAAATAACACAAAATAACAGCAGTATAACAATATAGGAAATACGAAAAAGATGGAAGGTATACAAATATCCAACAGATGAAGTCATGCATCAGTAGCTGATCAGTAGCATCCTAAGACTAACTCCTAACTGGCTAGTCTCACTCTAGCGCGCTGTAGAAATATAGAAATATTCACAACTTCCCCCTAACCTACAACTTTAATGCTCGACCTCCACAATTCCCTGTCAAGGGCCATGTCCTCAGTAATCCTAAGTCGTGCCATGTCCTGCCCGATCACCTCTCCCCAATACTTCTTAGGTCTCCCTCTTCCTCTCCTCGTGCCCACCACAGCCAGTCGCTCACACCTCCTTACTGGTGCATCAGTGCTCCTCCTCTGAATGTGCCCGAACCATCTGAGTCTTGCTTCCCGCATCTTGTCCTCTATGGGGGCCACGCCCACCTCCTCTCGAATATCTTCATTCCTAATCTTATCCATCCTTGTATGCCCCCACATCCACCTCAACATCCTCCTCTCTGCTACTTTCATCTTCTGGATGTGTGAGTTCTTAACCGGCCAACACTCGGTCCCATACAACAAAGCAGGCCTACAATAACTGTCCGTAATATAATTTGGACAGAAAATAACAATGCAAGTACTCTGAAAGAGATTCTGTTGGCTGCGCATCGTCTCATAAGATGCAGCTCACCTAAGTCCCCATATTAACCACGCCGCTGTGACCGCAAGGCCACTAGACATACGTGTGCCTGTACAACAAAATGTACAGCAAGTGTAGTATGAGTACGAAAACAACGCGTAGTAAGTATCCAGTTTAATCTCGAAGAAGTAGTGACGAGAGGTCGACTCCGACACATACTATGGCCATCAATAATATACCGATAATATGACAAATTATGAATTTTTATAAGGCGACAGTAAACTCAGTAACACGAAGCAGGTAAACAACTCTTTTGTTAATAGGAGATTTCCAAATTTATTTTTATCTTTTAACAATTTATATCTCCGACCAATGAGGCCACATCAATTATCAAAATTTCCAAAACAATCACTCTTAGTCATGCACAAATCATGCCGAGGTCGTACGACCCGATCCAATATAATAATTAAACTGTGCACTGCCGAGGGTCGAACGATGTGAATCATAGATGCATCAATTTACCCCGCTCGCGAATCATACGTGCGACGCGGTCAAATATAAATTTAAGGAAATACCCTGCTCGTGGATCATACGTGCGACGCAATTACACATAGATTTCTTATGTTATTATAGTGTCTCCCAATTCTTTTCAAAATACGAAGTACAAATGAAAACTTCAAGTTCCCAATTTTTCCTATTTTTCAATTCCGTTCAAAACATTTGATAAGCTAACTCAATCCCTCTTCTTCTCAACAAACAATAAACATATATTAACAACAATATCAACAAGGCATGATGTAAGCCTAAAACTACCCGGACATAGGCATAGCTAGCAGCTACGTAGGACTCTCGTCACCTCGTGCGTAGGTAGCTCCCACAAATAGAAGCACAAAATAATTTAGTTCACCTATGGGGTTAGTTCTCTCTTACAAGGTTAGAAAGGATACTTACCTTGCTCCGAAGCTCCATAACCGGCTCTCAAGCCCTTCCGACGACTCAAACCGATGCCCAACGCTCCAAAACTAGCCAATAAATGTGCAAGCCCATAAAGACATACTCTAATACTCATTATAATCCAATTTATAATAATTTCTAACCCTGATCGAAAAGTCAATAAAAATCACCCTCGGGCCCACATGCCCGGATTCCGAAATTTTTTCAAAATAAACTTTACTCATAACCTCAGAACTCAAATATATAATTTATTCTCAATTTCATGTCCACAATTGTGGTCAAAATCCAAAAATACCAAATTCTAGGTCTTTCTTCAAAATCCCAAATTTCTACTAATTTTCATGTTTAAATTCTGATACAAACCATGTATTTAACTTATATTGAGTGAGAATCACTTACCTTGTGTTGCTTAAAGAAAATCTCCCCTTGAAGCTCTCCAAAATTGCCCAAACCAAATGAAAATGGGATAAAAATGGGCCAAGTCCCGTTTTTGTAAACCCTCACTGCCCAACGACCATTCCGCATCAGCGGTACACTAGTTGCATCCGCACTTCCGCTTCTGCGGCCTCTTCTTCCGCACCTGCGGTCCTTGCCGCTTCTGCAGCTACTAACATCGCACCTGCGCCATCGTAGGTGCGGACACTTTCCCGCTTTTGCGATTCCCACTGACCTTGGCTCCTTCCGCACCTACGGGCTCGCACGTGCGGTCCTCTTCACGCAGGTGCGGTTACACCAGATGCCCAGCTGCTTCAGTTCTTTCTCAACTTCAAATTTCAATCCGTTGATCACCCAGAATCCACCCGAGGCCCCCGAGGCTCCATCCAACCACACCAACGAGTTCCAAAACATAATGTGGACCTGCTCGAGGCCTCAAATCACATCAACCAACGCTAAAACCATGAATCGCACTCCAATTCAAGCTTTATGAACTTTAGAACTTCAAACTTCTTCTTTCGATGCCGGAACCTATCAAATCACGTCCGATTCAAATTTTGCACACACGTCACATTTGACATTACGGACCTACTCCAACTTCCGGAATCGGAATCCGAACCGGTATCAAAAGTCCATTTCAGGTCAAACTTCTCAAAAACCTTCAAATTTCTAACTTCCGCCAAATGACTCCAAAATGACCTACGGACTTCCAGATCCACTTTCGGACGTGCTCTCAATACCGGAATCACCATACGCAGCTATTCTCAGACTCGGAATCCCAAACGAACATCGATAACATTGAAATGCGCTTCAACCCAAATTTATAAATTTCTTCAAAAATGGCAACTTCCACAATCGACGCCGAAACGCTCTCGGGTCATCAAAAATCCGATCCGGACATATGCCCAAGTCCGAAATCCTCATACGAACCTGTTGGAACCTTCAAACTCCGATTCCGAGGCCATTTACTCATAAATTCAACCTTAGTCAATTCTTCCAACTTTAAGCTTCCGAAATGAGATTTTTCTTTTCAAACCAACTCTGAACTTCCCGAAATTCAATTCCGACCACGCGTACGAGTCATATTACCTGAAATGAATCTGCTCAGGGCCTCAACCTACCGAACGATGCGCTAGAGCTCGAAACGACCGGTCGGGTCGTTATAATTTGGGTGTAATTACACAGTTTGACATGTTTGTCTAGCCAAGTAATTACTTGGTCAGCATGGAATTGAGTGTAATTGGAGAGGTGTAATTACACTCTCCAATTCTCAAGGGGAGGTGAGAATTGGTGGTAATTGCACTATGTAATTACAAGGTTACTTTTTAATTTATTTCCTTTTTGTTTTTAGTTTAATTTTTTCTTGATAACTTTTTATTTCCAATATTTCAAATTTTTTTTACTTTTTTAAAAATTTTAAAAATATAATTTTTCTTGTACATTATTTATCTTTTATTATTCTACCTTTACTTCTTGTGAATCTACGTAATTGCTCGTATATTTTATTTCTTATTTGATTTGTTTTCTTCATTTAGCGTAACTGTGTTATTATTCTAGTTAATATTTGGATAATGTTAGGATTATATTTATAAATATTAATTTAATTTATCAAATATGCATTCCGTGATGTTATTACAAAACGTATATTTGTAGTTTTTACAATTAATAAAACTAAATATTATTAATTTGAAAAATATATATCAATTATTTTATAATATTAGTTATAAATATATGATTACTGTATATTCATGAAAAAAATATGAATCTTAAATATCAAATCTAAAATCATTTAGAGGCATATATTTATTATATTAACTTTTAAATTTTGATAATTACTTCATTTGAAATTTAATTTAACTGTGTAATTACACTTGTGCAACCAAACAGTACGTTTGTAATTATACTGTAATTATGTTATGACAAACAAACAGGCCGTCGTAATTATTATATTGTGTAATTACTAGGCTGTGTAATTACTACCCTAGTAATTACACCAATTTCAATTACCCGGTGGCTTTTCAAACAGACCCTAAATGTTATAATTTTAGTAAAACTTACACATAAATTTATACTTCGCGCACTGACAATATCGGGTTCAATTAAACTCGATACCAAAAGGCTGAATCCGCCCTGCAGAAAATGACAAGGCAAGTTTGGACCACCAAAAGTTGTAGAATTTTGAGAATGAAGTTCTCTTTAGTAGGGATCGTTTTATTTTCAAAATAATTATGTTCGATGTAAATTTAAATTAGTCAGGCCTCAAGCGAATATCAACTACTGGATTAGAAAGCCAAAATAGGAAGAAGCCAAACTGATGTAAAGCATGTCAACATGCTACATTTTCTTTCGAGTAAAATTTAGTATGCATTAACAATATAAAAATAATTCATGTGATTAGATCATTTTAATATTATTATAAGCATTAATTAATAAGTTAAAAGAAATAATAAGTGACTTATTAAAATATTATGTGTGCACCTCAATGAGAAGTTTAAATTTAAATCTACAAATATTAAAAGATATGTATTTATTTGAACATATAGAGTCATATGGAGTAATTTTGAAGGAAAAAAAAGGAGATAGATTCAAAAGATATTTTATGTACAAGATTGGCATGTAGAGTACGCATATCAAGATGTGAGTATTAAGTAGAGAGAGAGAGAGATGAGTTGCCCATATACCCAAAAAAAAAAAATTGTTGCCCATATTTATTTTTTATATTAAATAATAATCAAATAAATAAATTGCCCATATTTGACTGCAACTTAATGTTTACTGGCTTTCTCGTAAGGCGTGCAACCTAATCTCTTGCTGCTCTTTTGGATATGACTTTATATAACACGTAACCTTTCTTTAATTCTTATCCTGTACCAATAAGTCCTATATTTTCCCATACCAAGAAAATTATTAGGCATATTTCGTTCAATAATCATATTTTTACTAAAATAGGATATTACGATATGCATATTTGAATAAAATTGAATCACAATTAACAGAAAACAGAGATTTAAAAAGCAAAAATAGAAATTTAAATAATCTATAGTTATCTTATTGTATAAGCGAGTCTTAAAACATATCTAATTTTTTTCAGTAATTCTTATGCGAACATACTATATTTACGGTGTATTGACTAGTGAGTAAAATTTTTTTTTAAAAATAATATATATTAAATATTGGTTATAATATCAACGAATTGGAGATTTTTTGGATGAACGCTTAAGTACTAGAGTGTAATAATAATAATGTAAAAGTTAAATTGAAGCAAGTAACATAAGTTAAAAAGTAACTATTGTTGTAAAAAAATAAAATGCTGGCTCATTGAGGAAAGTGATTTGCCTCCTTTCGATGAAAAATATTCCATGAAAAATGACTTTCGTCATATTATATACCAAAAACTGACTTTTTTGGGGAAAATATTTTCCTAAAAGTTATTTTTCCGTCACATCAAATACCCAAACAGGTATAATGTATAAGGAAAACAATCATGATATATAATTAAGTATATATTTGATTTATATATAGCTAATTCTTGTATAACTTAAAAACACTTTGATGTGTTATTTTATATCAATAACAACGTAGAATAACTAATCTTGGTATAACTCATACGCAATGTTATGGAAAGCCACGAATAAAATAATGATATGTGGGACATGGCCCAAAATAATTACTACAAAAAAACGAATTTGCAGTTAGAAAGAAAATGAAAAACTTATAATGTAAAAACAATCAGCAAAAAAAAAAAGAAGGTAAATCCATTTCAACCCCCCCCCCCCCCCCCCCTCCGCCAAAGTTAACCATCTTATTTTTCTTCTTATGATAAATTGTTAAGATTTGGTAAACAAATAGAGAAGCACAGCTTGTAGCTATTATTGAGAGGAGAAAAAGAAGGAACCTTCTACCCATGTGGAGAGGTATTTGAGTGTTTACACTTATCCTTTCATAATGGGGCCATTGGACTCGGCCGTTCTCGATTTTTGCAAGAGGTATGACGTGTGCCTCGGTCAGATCCATCCGCATTATGGAGGATCATAATCCTCCTTTGATTCTTTGTGAACAAAGTCGACTCTTGTTTGTTCATCGTCGATCATGTACTCTGCCTGTACAGTCCTCGAATCTTCCGGGGGAGGGGGGCTAATAAAGCTCGTACACCGGGCTAGCAAAGCCCCAATTTCAAGAATTAACGAGGATGGGGATCGGGGTTGGTAGGGACGCTTTGTCCGGGTGAGGATCGCCGACCTAATACCTATCGAATTTAGCCCATTCCCCGAGAAGTGGAATGTAGCACGTACTTGTCCTTTTCTTTTAGATGTCGATTTTACATTTTACCTCCCTTCTCCTCATCGGTATTCCTCGGCTCAAAAGTGGATCGAGGGCATTTCTTTCTTCGCAGATGCCTTATGGCGAGCGCTCGTGGCGCGAGCTCTCGAAGGGCCGCTGGGAGGCCCGTTCCCACGGTAAGATTTCTTTCCCGAATAAGTAGCACTAGGCTCCCTTTTTTTTAACACTATGTTCTCATTCCTTCTCTTCTCTTTTTGCAGGCTTGCCTAAGACCATTGAGCTTAAGCCTTTAGTAGGAAGCGAAAATCTGCCCGTTGATCCTTTTGCTTTGGATAGCCCGGGGCCGCTGCAGGAGAGAAGAAAAGAAGGAGGGCTCCAAGTTCCCCGAGCTCAAAGAAGAAAGAGCCAAGGAGACGGTTGGTTCGTAAGTCAAAGGAGAGCTCCAGATCTCGAGCACCCAACTCGGAATCGCTCTTCCGCCTAGGGACGAGCCCAAGGAAGGCGATGTTTTTGTGGCCCGCGAGCAATATTTCCCCAAAGAGCGGGTGGCAGCTGAGGGGGAAACAACGGAGGCTAATCCCCCTCAGGTTTAGGAGGATGGTGTAGAGGTGAGGGACGAGACCTCTCTAGACGCCGGCTCGGCTCCACCCGGTGTCATAGACACTTCAGGGTCGCCTTCGTTCATAGAGTCTAGGTTCGATGAATCCCGAGTGACAAAGGAACGATCCAATAAAGGGGCTCATGGTGCTGACGATCCCCTCCATTCCTTTTTTGAAGGTGTAGACTCAACCCCTAGAAGATTTCTTCGGGTTGGGTGATTTGGAGGTGTCGAGGAAAAACCCATCTTCGGAGGTCGGCGGGCTGAACTCGAGCCCAAAATTAGTCAACCGATTCCCTGCCCCGAGCATGGATCCCGGCCGAAAGCGGTCAATAATCATCACCGTCTCGGAGGATGCCCGGGTTCTTTTCGACCCGATCATAGTGGCTAGCCACCTCCGATGCCTAGTAACTGAAGAAAAATATGCAAAAATGAACGAGGTGGATACACCGTGTTTGTTCAATGAAGCACAGCAGGCGCTGAACCGGGTAAGGCGTCATTACTCTCTTTCATCTTCGACTTTCGTTTTTGACATCTCTCATGCCTTTTCCTTTTTATATCTCTGCCGGCCTTGGTACTTCATCATGAAAATTTTCTCCGGTACCTGGCTGAGATTAACCAGCTCGAGGCTGAGGTCAAGGAGCTTGTTGAGAAGAAGGACATGTACAAGCTTCTCAGCGAGCAACGCAACGCGAAGAAATAGTCAAGAGTCTCCGGGCTGAGCTGGATGCGGCTCAGAAGGAACATGCCGACCTGGTGGAACAGGTAAAGATCTTTGAAGTTAGTGATGACGAGTTAGACATGGCGACTAACGGCCAAAACTCGCAGGTCCAGCAGAAGGTTGACCGGATCGACCAACTTCGAGCAGAGATGAACGAGGTCAAGGCCATGCCGAAGAGTGGAAGGGAAAAATGGACCGATTGGCTTCGGAGAAAGAGACTTCCCGGGAGCAACTGGCCTCGATGGAGGTATAACTTTGAGTGGCGAGGGAGAAAGCCGAGGCCCGGGCCCAAAAAATCGAAGACCTCTAGTCTCAACTGGGCTCGACCATCACTGAACGGGATGCTCTTGGCAAGAAGCTTAAAATAGTCAAGTCACTGACGGAAATAATCAGGGCCGATGTCGGAGAGATGGTGGCCCAATACTGAGTTGATGCTGGGGCAGCCTAGGACCGCCTGAAAGTCGCTGTTAAGTACGTGAAGTGGCAGTCCCGAAGAGAGACTCTCAAGGAGGTCCATACCCGGGGTTTCGACTTGCCGGTCGAGATTGAAGATGCTAAAAGGCTCGAGACCGAGGCCAAGAAGCTGGCTGGCCCCGAGGAAGAGGAAGGCTCCGAGGGCTCTGGCGAACCCGAGGATGGAGAAGACCCCGATAGCCCTGATGATGAGGCGGGCTCCGGTGAAGATCAGGATTAGGTGCCTTAGAGATTTTTCTTTTCTTTTTGTATTTTTGTTCATTTTTTAGGCCGTTTGGCCTTTGTAAAGATCTTTATTGGAATATATATAAGGTTTTTTTTCTTCCCTTTGGCAATTTTCGAGTTCATTTTTTTGGCTTCTTCTTTATGACTGCAAAGATTTTAAATGACTTAGCACAAAACAAAACGTAGTTATAAGGTCTTGTTCGGAGGTTAGAACAAGGCTCGTTCTCGATGTAATTTTGTTTGATACTCGTGGGGTCTTGGTATGACCGGAAGTTTTCCCCATAGTGCTTACTTAGATGTTTTTAGATTATAGTTTTGTCGAGGGTAGCCTTTAAACTGGTTTGGAATTTTTGAAGGCCTTATGTTTTGATTACGGGTTTCGGACGTCTCCGAGCCGTTTCTAGGGTGGTCGTAGCCTTTTAAGTTCAGGTACTTCCTAGTAGGCTTTGTACCTTTGGGCTTCAATAGCCTGAGCTCTCCGAACTTGCCTTGGACGACAATCCCCGAGCAGGGGTGGTCGTAGCCTTTTAAGTTTAGGCACTGCCTAATAGGCTTCTGTGCCCCCGGGCTTAGATGCCCAAGCCGTCTGAGTTTACCTTGGACGATAGTCCCCAAGTAGGGGTGATCTCTTGGATCCGAATAGAGGCAGCCCTTAGGCTCGATATCCTTTAAGAAACAAAATGTAATAGTTTTAAGGGACAAAATATGTGTCTGCAAGGTGGAAACTTTCTTTTATTTATGTGCGCAATATACAAGATTGCAAATGTGTACAAGCTTCGTGTTATGGCTTAAGTGGTCTGTGAGCACGGTTCATTTGACCGTGTGGCCCTTACAATAAATCCTATCCATCGAGCCGAGACTGCTCAAGCACAAAGTTTCCTTCCTTGCTAAAATCATTATCCGAGGGTGATGGCCCCCAGTATTCAAGGTCGATCGTCGAGAGGGCTCGGATACTTTTGATGTGACCCTCGATTATGGTTCATAACCAGTCTTCAATTCTAAGTAAGTACGATCTACTGTTGCCTCGTTAAAAACCTTGTTTGAAAACCCAATTGGGACAAAACCGGTTCAAGGAAAGAAGAGTGTAACGCGTGCTTTCAGACCTAGTAGTTGCATCATTCTTTGGTTGTTGCCCGCAAGTGTTAGTCCAATTCGTAATATATGTATAGAAAGGAATGAATGAGGTCGCATCTTAGTAGTAGCATCGTTTTAAGTGGGTTACATTCCAGTTGTTCAGTAGTCGCTCGCCATCCCTGCTTTGAGTTTGTATGATCCTTTGCCGGTAAGCTCGATAATTTGATATGGACCTTCCCAATTCGGTCCCAGCTTCTCTTTGTTCGGGTTCGGGGTGTTAACCCTACCTTTTCTTAACACCAAGTCCCCAATATTGAAGTGTCGGAGGTTGGCTCTCCGGTTATAATACCTTTTGATCTGTTGTTTTTTGGCGGCCAACGGGACAAGGGCGGCTTCGCGCCTCTCATCCAATAGTTCCAGGCTCATGCTCATGGCCTCACCGTTTGACTCTTCGGTTGCATATCAGAACCTGAAACTCGGTTCTCCTACTTCGACCGGTATCCTTCGGTGCCATAGACCAGCGAGAACAAGGTGACCCCAGTACTAGATTTTGAGGTCGTACGATATGCCCACAGGACTTCTGGCAAAATTTCTTTCTATTTTTGTTTGGCATCGGTCAGTCTCTTCTTAAGGTTTTGGAGTATGGTCTTGTTTGTAGACTCTGCCTTCCCATTCCCGCTAGGGTGATAGGATGTTGATAGGATCCATTTGATCTTATGGTCCTCAAAAAATTTGCTCACCTTATTGTCGATGAACTGCTTCCCGTTGTCGCGTACAATCTCGGCCACCATTCCGAACCGACATATTATGTGGTCCCAAATAAAATTGATAACTTCTTTCTCCCTGACTTTCTCAAATGCATGGGCTTCAACCCATTTAGAAAAATAGTCAGTCATAAAAAATATAAATTGAGCCTTACATGGTGCCCATGGCAGGGGACCGACGATGTCCATTCCCCATTTCATGAATGGCCAAGGTGACAAGACCGAATACAGTAGCTCCCCGGGCTGGTGAATCATTGGTGCGTGCCTCTGACATCTGTCACATTTTCGTACGAACTCCTTCGCATCTTTCTCTATGTCGATCCAGAAGTAGCCCGCTCTGATTACCTTACGAACCAACAATTCGGCACCCGAATGGTTCCCGCAGGTTCCTTCGTTGATAGGATATAAGGGTCCACCACACTCTATAGCGAACCAGGTTTTCTATCAGGTCCAACAGTACACACACACACACAACAGTAATTAAATGGCAAGAGGAATTTTACGTGGAAAATTTCCAGCTCAACGGGATTAAAAACCACGACTTACCCTTGTAGGATTTCAACTTCACTACTGAGCAACTTTTAGATTAAAACCTATGCAACCTAGGAATTAACCTCTTAATGCCTCAGTAATTAGTAATACTCTATTACAAGCCACTTTGTAATAACTCTATTACAAAGACTTTACAACATGACTAACTCTAGCCAAGACTCAAACACACTGGTTTAAGGTTTACAAATGGGTTCCTATAGAATGCTTATAAACAAGCTATATAGGAATAACAATTAAAGAACTATTACAAAGTTACAACTCAACTAAGGACATACAATGACTCGATGTGGGAACTGGTCCGTAGTTGCTTTGTTCTTTGTTCTTGAAGCACTTGAAACTCGCTTGCTGGATGTTCACGTCAGTAGCATTTGTCAAAAATGTTCAAGTCTTGTGTTTTACCTCCCTTGAATGCATATATACATGTGTGACATCACGTACAATGATGTAAGCAAGGTAGGTAAAAAGTCTTCCCTGGAAAGTTGACTTCGTACAGTCTCCTCAGGAACTGGTAGGGACCTGTTCCCTCAGTTGTTCCTTCCACTCTAAAGAGTTGAATCATATTCCACGCTGAATCCCAACCCGGAACCTTGTGATCATAAGGTCTTGTAAATGTGTAACAGGTTCCTTATCTGGTTCTGGATAGTAAGTTTGTTAGATTATCAAAATATAAAGTAAAGTGCTTATGACCAAAGTACTTGTAACCTATCAATTTCCCCCCTTTTTGGTGATGACAAACTCATAATTGAAAATCCCAGAAAGAGCCACATAGAACCAGACTGTGAACCAGAAAGACCTTAAGTTTCTCCCTGAAGCTCTGCATTCCCCCTTAATCAGTGCAATTATTTTTTCCCCTTTTGGCATCATAAAAAGATCAGAAACAGGTAAGCAAGAGGGAAGTCTAGTTTTAAGTTTACTCATGCCATTTATGTGCGCACAGTCATGATTAAGAACAGAGCATAAAAGCACGATATTAACATAAACAAGAGAAAAGCTTGCATTAACATAATTCTGGATTTTACAACAGGAGCAAAGTCAATGTTACCGCCCAGAAATACTTTGCGATCCCACTATCAATTAGCATTGTTCTTGCCATGTATTCAAGAGTTCTATTTTTCCTCTCCACATCACCATTTTGTTGAGGTGTTCTAGGAGCAAAAAAATTGTGAGTGATGCCATTTTCAGTGCAGAACTCATCGAATTTGACATTGTCAAACTCTGTCCCATGATCAGACCCGATGCATGCTACTTTATTACCCATCTTCACCTGGATCTTTTTGACAAATGATAACTAGGGATTTTGACGTGTTTTATGATCCTTCTTGCTTACACTTTGATTATAAATTCATACAAAATAGTCCCAAAAAGGTTCATAAGTTGTGCTTGATTGCAGGTTTGATCGACAAAGTGACGAAATGTCAAAGTTCGGCTCAAAAAGGAGTGAAACCTGCTCAAGTACCAAAGACAAGGCAAACTCAGGACAAACAGGCCTAGTGCGGACGCACTACACTTTGTGCGGTACGCACTAGGGAGATTCAGAGAGTATATTTCAAGGCATAAAACCTAGTGCGGCCGCAGTCCTACGGTCCGCACTAGGGAGATTCAGAGAACTGGCAAAACAAGCTTCAAGGCAGTGCGACCGCAGTCAATCTTGCGCGGTCCGCGCTGAATGCTTCACGGCCGCACTAGCATTATGTGCAGTCCGCGGAAGAGAAGATCAGAGAGTTGCAACTTGCCCAGGTTCAAGCCATCGCGGTCCACGGTCATGTTTGTGCGGACCGCATTGGAAGCCTCCGCGGCCGCGGTGCATTCTGCGCGGTTCGTGGAGCTTGAGTTCAGATAGCCAAGACTTCAAGACCAAGAGCCTAGTGCGGCCGCAGTCCATTTTGTGCGGCCCACACTGACCCCGCAGGGGCATTTTTGTCCAGTTTTTCCAGCTTAGTATAAATAGAACCTTTTTCTATTTTTAGGGCATCCGTTATTTTAGAACGGCAGCTGTGCTCGTGAGAATCTATTTTGTAGCCATTTTGGGCATTTTAGCTTAACTCTAATGATAGATTCTCTGTATTTTCTTTAGTGTTTAATTAATATGTCTTTTTCTTCATCTATTTCTTTGATTTTATCTTCAAGCATGAGTAAATAGACCCATTAGCTAGGGTTGTGGCTCAACCCTAGTGTTGGTAATTGATGGGTGTTGTAATTTAAGGTTAGATTGATTATGGGTGTTTGTTATTTGGGTCAATTTTATGGTTTAAATTATGAATTAGTGGTTGCAAACACTAGTTTGTGCTAAGTTGACTTGGGCTCTTCTTGAGAAAGAGAGCCTAAGTCTCCAAATGACTCAACAAGGAATTGGGATGGACTCAAGAGATTTGATAGTCCCAATTAAAAGGTTAAACCTCGAGAGAGTAATTACCCGACTTGAACCCTTGTTGCTTGGGCAAATATGCATACCCAATTGGTCTCGAGAGAGTCAATTGGGCAAAACCACTCTTTCTACCGAGAGGTGTAGAGTGGGTAGTATTGAGCAACGGTTATAACATATTTCCCCAATCATGTCAATCGTGCCTTAGATGTAATTACCCGTCAATTAGCTACCTATGTGAAAGTCACTACCCTAGTGCCTTTTAAACCATTAGATACAACTTGTAGCAATTTACTCTTAGCTTAATCTAGTTGCATTTCCAATTAGTAGTTGATAATAGTAGAATATAAAGAAAACCCCAAAAATTATAAGACCAATTAAGAACACACACGCAATCCTAAGCTAGATAGATACTCGACTCCAATTCTAGCTCTTTGTGGATTCGATCCCGACCCAAAATCGGGTAAAAGCTATTGCGACCCTCTCTCACTACTTTTTAGTGGTGCGGAGTTGGAAGCGATCAACTTTTTGGCGCTGTTGCCGGGGAGCTAACGGTTTTGGCTATCTATTTAGTTAGTTTTGTGTGTTGTTCTTCTTTCCTTCTTTGTTACTAATTTGTGTGAGTGATTACTACAGGTACCCAATGGCTTTAAATGCTAATGACCCTCTTGGAAATGTGCTTGCGGGTGAGGAGGTAGATGAAATTGGAGAGGATGAGGTGCCTCTTGTACCTCCCAGACCAAGACGAGGCCGCCAGACCAATGCTAATGATAATGTTCCAGACCCTCCCCCGCCACCTCCAAGAGTGGCTCCCAGAGTATTACCAAACCAAGGATATGCAAGTGCTAGTGTCCCACCCAAAATCCGGGCGGGCAATTTTCAGATAACTAATGTTATGTTGACCTTACTTGAGCAGCGTGGGTATTTCATGGGCGCTGCGGATCAAAATTCCTACAAACATCTAAAAGGGTTCGTGGATACATGTTGGGGTAGCAAGCATACGAATGTGTCCGAAGATGCTCTTACGTTGAGACTTTTCCCGTTCTCACTTCGGGGGAAAGCATTGGATTGGCTAGAGAGACTCCCCAACCATTCCATCACAACTTGGGATGAGTTGCGGATAAGTTTATTGCTAAATTTTTCTCACCCGGGCATATGGCGGCACTTCGAGTTGAGATATTGTCTTTCAAGCAAGAACCCACGGTACCTTTGCATGAGATTTGGGAGCGGTTTAGAACAATGGTGAAAGAATGCCCAAACAACGATATGACTGAGGCGATGATTCAACAAACCTTCTATCGAGGCATCAATACTACAAATCAATGCATAGTCAATCAATTGGCCGAGGGTAATTTCATGAAGTTGTCTTATGACGAAGCTTGCGAGATTCTTGATGAGATGGCGGATACATCTTCCGCATGGCAAAGTAGAGCGAATGTTCCCCAAGGTGACCCCACGGTCATCCATTTGCACAAGGAATTACATGACCATGGATAGGCTATAGCGGAGTTGACAAATACTATGAATCAATTGGCTAAGGCGCAGTTGCAACAAGTCCAAAACCCTCGCCAAGTGAATGCTATGGAAAGTGTTAATATGCTTACCAACAAGAGAAGGAAAAGAAGGCAACAAAACCAAGGGAATTCCGAGCAATTTGATGATGAGTGTGATGGGTTTCAAAATGATAGCTATGATGAGCAAAATGAAGAGGTACAATATGTTAACAACTATCAAGGCAATAGAGGCAACTCTTCAAACCAACAATGGCGACCCCAAGGTAGTTGGGGCAATCAACAACAAGGTGGTGGTAATTGGAACAACAACAACCAAGGCGGTAATTGAGGGAACAACAATCAAGGCAACCAAGGGCATTGGAATGGTAATAACAACAATGGTCAAGGCAATTGGAACAACAATGGAAACCAAGGCAATCGGGGGCAAGGCTTTCAAAGGCCCCCAATGTACCAACGACCGAACAATCCACCCCCGTTCCCTTCTCAAGGATCTAGTTCTTCGGGTAATGATATGGGAAGAATAGAAATGATGTTCGAAAAAATGATGAAGAAGAACCAAGATTCCTATGCTTAATTGGCTTCCCACAATACCTCTATTCGGAATTTGGAGGTGCAATTAGGCCAAATCTCTCAATCGTTGAATACTCACCCTAAGGGTGCTCTACAAGTGATACGGTAGTGAACCCTAAGGGTGGGAACAATCATGTGATGGCGGTTACAACACGAAGTGGGAGATGCAGTGATGTGCATGCCTCGAAAGATAAGCAAGTTGTGGATGATGATGTTGAGTTGCGGGAAAATGATGTTCCTTTGGTAGTTGAAGATGTGTATGATGACAACGTGAACAATGAAGTGAGGATTGACATTAATGCAACCGAGGTGGAAACTCAAGAGGCCGTGAACCCGTCTAGGGAGCACATAATTGACATGCCGGAGCCGGTCGTGCCAAAAGCCAAGGCACCTTTGCCTAGACCACCTCCGCCTTATCATCAAAGGCTAGACAAGCAGAAAAGTGATAATCAATTCAAAAAGTTCATCGACATGATGAAGAGCTTATCCATGAACGTGTCTTTGGTGGAGGCTTTGGAGCAAATGCCTGGTTATGCTAAATTCATGAAGGATTTGGTTACAAAGAAAAGATCAATGGACTGTGAAACTATCAAGATGGCCCACGAAGTTAGTGCCATAGTACATTCAATGGCCCCGAAATTAGAGGATCCTGGTGCTTTCACTATCCCCTGCACTATCGGTAGTGCAGACTTTGCCAAAGCTTTATGTGATCTTGGGGCAAGCATCAATTTAATGCCCTTCTCAGTTTTCAAGACCCTGGGTATTGGGCCACCAAGGCCGACTTCCATGAGATTACAGATGGCAGATAGATCAATGAAGCGACCTTTGGACATAGTTGATGATGTGCTTGTCCGAGTGGATAAATTTATCCTGCCGGCGGACTTTGTGATTTTGGATTGTGAGGTGGACTATGAGGTCCCGGTTATTCTAGGGAGACCTTTCCTTGCAACGGGGAAGGCATTGGTTGATGTTGAAGCGGGTGAACTAACTTTCTGAGTAGGTGATGAGAAGGTCGTCTTCCATGTTTGCAAATCCATGAAGCAACCCAATAGCACCGAGGTGTGCTCATTTGTGGACATTGTCACAGCTGTGATAGTGGATGACACAAGTTCTATGATTAACGTGGAGGATCCTCTTGAGGCCGTGCTATTATATCTTGATGTCAATAATGATGCAAGCAGAGTGGAGTGTGTCAATGCTCTACATGGGATGGGCTCTTATTCCTATGAGCCGAGAAAATTGTCTTTGGATCTTGAAAATCGGAAAACTCCACCAACCAAACCATCAATTGAGGAGCCACCGGTGTTGGAGTTGAAGCCACTTCCTCCACACCTCAGGTATGAATTCTTGGGCTCTAATTCAACTTTACCAGTTATTCTTTCTTCTTGCCTTACTAACATGCAGGTTGAGGCCAACTTTGGCGGTGCTTCAAAGGCGAAAAAGGGCAATCAATTGGATGGACCTCTGGCGGTATCTGGGAATAAGCCCCGCATTTTGTATGCAAAAAATTATTTTGGAGGATGATGCGAATCCTTCCTTAGAACATCAAAGGAGGCCCAATTAAGGCAATGCAAGAAGTGGTGAAGAAAGAGGTGATAAGTGGCTAGATGCAGGCATGGTGTATCCAATCTCCGATAAGCCTCATGGACTTCCCGCGTGGCAATGTGTGCCAAGAAGGGTGGATGACTGTGGTGACAAATGGCAACCAATGAACTTATTCCCACTCGGACCATTATCGGGGGAGAGTTTGCTGGACTACCGGAAGCTAAAAAGGTGACTCCGCAAGGATATTTCCCTTTCCCATTCCTTGCCAATATGCTTGATCGCCTGCGGGGCAGGCCTTTTATTGGCTTTTTGGATGGATATATTCGGGTTAAATAATCAAAATCTTAATTGCCTCCGGAGGACAAGAGAAGACCAACATTCACTCTGCCCATGGGTACATTTTCTTTCTCCCGATGTCGGTTCGGTTGTGCAATGCTTCCGGCGACCTTCCAACGATGCCATGATGCCATTTTCACCCGACATGGTGAAAGATATTTTGAAGTTCTTTATGGATATTTATTGGTTGGTGATCTCATTTGAAGAGTGTTGGAAATTTGGATATAGGTCCTTGGCCGAATGTGAAGACCAAAATCACCCCACTCGTTCTTAATTGGGAAAAAATGCCACTTCATGGTTAAGGGCAATAGTGTTGGGTCCAAAATTTCTAAGCATACGATAAGTAGACAAAGGCAAGATTGAGGCGATTTCAGGCGCCTCCCCCCACTCTGTAAGGGGTGAGAATTTCCTTGGGCATGCGGGGTCTACGGCGGTTTAATCAAGGATTTTTCGAAGGTTGTGAATCCCCTTTGCAAAGTTGCTGAGAAAGATGCTAAGTTTTTGTGTTTGATAAGAAATGTAGGAGGCCTTTGAACTTTTAAAGCAATAAGTTGACAACTACCCGATTATTACCGCACCCAATTGGAGCTTGCCTTTCGAGTCATGTGCAACGCAAGTGATGTTGCGGTTGGGGCAGTTTTGGGTCAAAGGTGAACAAAATTTTTCATCCCGTCTACTATGCAAGCAAGACTATGAATGAAGCTCAACGGAACTACACGGTGAAGGAGAAGGAATTGTTGGCTATTGTGTTCACCATGGAAAAATTTCAGCCATATCTTATGGGGGCAAAGTTAGCACACCGACCATGCCGCCCTTAGGTATTTGATGACCAAGAAAGATTCCAAGGCAGGTTGATGAAGATGGGTGTTACTTTCTTCAAGAGTTTGATTTGGAGATAGTGGACCGGAAAGGTAGTGAAAACCAAGTTGCGGATCATTTGTCCCGCTTGGAGGATGAAGGAAAGTCGTGTGATGGCTTGGAGATCAATGATACATTCCCCGAGCAACTACTTTCTGTGTCAATGTGTGACATGCCATGGTTTGCGGATATTGCTAATTCCTTGTGACTGGCAATCATCCCGTGTGAGCTCTCTTCTAACCAAAGGAAGAAGCTGCAAACGGGATACTCTGGACTTCTATTGGGATGAGCCATACTTGTTCAAGATTTGCACGGATGGTGTGATTCGACGGTGTATCCCGGAGGGAGAGCAAGTGAGTATTTTGGAGGCTTGTCATTCCTCCCCCTATGGTCGCCATCATGGAGGGGTGAGGACAGCTTCGAAGTTCTGAGTTGTGGTTTTTATTGGCCAACCCTGTTCAAAGAAGCAAGTGATTAGTGAAAAGATGTGATCAATGTCAACGAGCGGGCGGGATTTCCAAGAAAGATGGATGCCTCTGAACACAATTCTGAAGTTGATATCTTTGATGTATGTGGTATCGATTTTTATGGGCCCTTTTGTTAGCTCGTGTGGGGAACACTTACATTCTTGTAAGCGGTTGATTATGTGTCAATGGTTGAGGCAAATAGCCTTGCCTAACAATGAAGCTAGGAGTGTGGTGCATTTCGCTAAAAGAGAGCATTTTCACAAAGGTTTGGTACACCCGGGCAATCATTAGTGATGGGGTCGCATTTTTTGTAATAGAGCTTTTGATACCGTTGCTTTCCAAAGTATGGTGTCAACCACAAAAGTGTCCTCGCTTATCATCCCTCAAAGCAAGTGGCCAGGTGGAAGTGTCTAACAGGGAGATCAAGAGATTTTGTCCATGAGACCGTCAATGCCATAGGACCGATGTGTCTAAAAAGTTAGATGATGCTCTATGGGCCTTTTACCGGCCGCTTACAAGACGCCCAATTGGTATGTCACCGTACCGGTTGGTGTTTTTTGGGGAAAAAAGCATGTCATCTACCCAGTGGAGTTGGAAGCATAAGGCCCATGTGGCCTTGAGGAAGCCTTAAATCTTGATGGGATTTTGCGGCTAATCTTCGTTGTGAACAAACTCAAATGAACTTGATGAATTCCGGTTCCATGCATACTCTAGTTCGTCCTTGTATAAGGACAAGATGAAGTACAACTTCATGATAAATATTCTCGGTGGAAAGAAGTTTCAAAGTTGGTGATTTGGTTCTCTTGTTCAATTCGCGGTTACGTTCGTTTCCGGGAAAGCTTAAAATCAAAATGGAGTGGACCGTTTGAAGTTTGTGTGTGACCCCCTTTGGTGGCTCTTGTGATTTGAAGAACAAAAGTGTGAAATTTTTAGAGTGAATGGGCACTGGCTGTCAGCATTAATCTTGGGAAGTTTGATGATAAGCCATTTGTCACACCTCCTTTTTTTTACACACCTACCCCGGAGATAAATGTTATAAAGGGGTTTTTCCATTTAAAAGTGACATATTCGAAAATGGGAATTAATTTATTTATTTTCAGAGTCGCCACTTGGATAGGTTTTGGCTTTTGGTGTCCCAAGTCACCGAGTTTTATTATCGAATCCACAATCGAGGAAATTTCGACTTCCAATTGAGTCTCAACCAGAATTCTGTGTAAGGAATTCTGTTGACCCGAGGGAAAGGTGTTAGGCACCCCCGGATCCCGTGGTTCTAGCACGGTGCTTAAATATCATAAATGGCTAAACAATCTAATTTTTGGTAACAATGCTCCAACCTGTAGTGGGCAATTTAAGGATAATTTACCGCTTTTGGTTTTTTACGAAAGTGAACGCCGTTTAAAGTGTGTTTCTGGATCACGTCACATGCCATGCACCCGATCCTCAAACACCTCTTATTCAACCGTTTTGGGATTTAGATTTGGGTTCATGAAATGCACTCCAATTTAAAGGAAAATAATATTATTAAAAGCGCGCCTAGAGTGGCTAGGTCTTATTAACTTTGCGGAGAAGCCATGAAAATTCGCTAAATGGCATGTCTCCCGAATTTTTAAATATTTTATAAAGTATTTAGTGAGGCCCCGAATTTATATAGTTTTGTGCGGCGAGGCCTCGTTCCTCATTTTATTTAAAGCCATCCTAAAGAAACAATGATTTCTATTTCTTTTGTGTCTTAAAAGGGCCTAAATTAATTTGCATTTGTAGCATTCGGTTGGCCTTGAGTTCAAGTCCGAATTCAAAAAGGGAGGACCCTCTTAATTATAAACCCGCTACTTAACTCGAGAACTAAATTTATATTTGCAAATCAATCTCCATATTCTTATATAAATTTAAAAGGGTTTTGGATTTATAACATTTTTGGGCTTTGAACGTTAGCCCAGAATTTGTAAGATGTCACTGCCGGCAACTGGGTTTTCAGTACAGCACCCAACTTGTGTACAGGGGAGACTGAGGCAAAAGGGGAATTTACTGGGCCAGACTTTAGGCGCCAAAAGGCCAAGCCATCAACGAATTGTGCTGAGGAATTTACCGGTGTAGAGTCCGGTTGCCCCATTAAACAATTAATAGAAATATGTGATGTTATCAGTCCATTGCCTTACTAAATATTTGAAATAAACTAAGTAATTAAACCATGTTGAATTACAAATTTACTGGCCTGCTCAACCGAAACGTGAAATTGGCCCTAACTACACTAATCACTCCTGATGAAAATTCCTATATCATTAACGACATATGTTAGAACCTGAAGGCAATTAGAAATGGAAACCTTGGATTAACTTCAGCAATTCAACTAAGTATTTAATCAGTACAGCTAAACCACGCTTTGTCATTCATCTGTGTTATAACATTCCTGATTGATTATCATAACAACATGAAACATTTTCTGAAATGAACAAAAGAACTATAATAACCTGTTGAGATACTGCACATTTAACACTCATTGTGATTGACTCAAAATACCATAATGTAACTTTGTGAAATTAACATCAAGGCATAAACAGGCTACAATGTGAATCTAATGCAAAACTAACATGGCTCTCACCCACTCACATTAGAAAGTTAATATAATTCCAGTCCACATTACACAACATTAATTACTAAAACTGGAATTAAACTAGGCTCACATGACATCACTTCAACAGAGATAGAATTTCCATTTTTCGTTTCCTCAGAATACATGAGCATCAACCAATAGTTAGGCTTGTACCTGGAATTTGGACAAAGCCAAAAGGGAAAATCGAGGTCAGCTTGCCAGCACCAGTTCACAAGCAGCGAACAACAGTTTAAGGCCAATTTCAAACCAAGAAACGGTATCAAGAATCCAGAAAATTAGTTCAATCAAATAACTCTAGCAAGCACCAAACCAAGCTTGAGTGACCCAAATTAAACGTCGAAATGGCTAGGACCTCTTAGAACTCAAACACTAGCAGCAAAGGAAAACTCATGCCATTTTTCAACCTCGGGTGGGAATAGAGATTTGAATTTAGAAATTTGGGACCTCAAAATCAAACTAAATATCTCAATGGAACAGTAAGCTTTCGAGGCCTTCAAGCTTTTCCAGATTGTTGAAATTTTTGAACTTCTAAATTTAGATTTCTAATTTTCAGATTTTCTAGACTCTAACTTTGAATCTCAAATTTCAGATCTCTGGACTTTTTTTCCAAAAAAAAACCTTGCAAATGAAGGCAAGGGCATGCCCTTTTTATAGACACACATGAGGCTTATCAGATTTTCAGCTTTCTTTTTTAAGTCCTTACTCATTTTCACAGCTTTTAGTCCCTTACCTTTTTTTAACTTGTTACCCAAGTAAACTACATCCCTATTTTTATTGAAATCTATACTAAAGCCCCACTCTAGAAGGGTCTATACCCATTACAATTCCTATTATATCCTTATTCATTTTCAAACTAACTTACCAAAACTGATTAAACTATACCCTTTTCAATGCCTAACTACCCTGAACACCCTCTGAAATACTAATCCCATTAATCCCTTCGCAGGTTATTACCAATCACTAAGCACTCAAAACCAATAATCAAGTTACACTAATTATTGGATTAACAGCTAACCAACTCATGAATTGCAAAATCACCCAAATTAAATTCCAGAAAAAACAGAACAGATAAAAGCCAATGTGAACAACTAAATCTTATTAAAACAGATTTAAAAGGGATTTAAATTTTTATATCTACTGAATAACACAGCATCCTTTGAACATGTAGAACTAAACTAATTACTAGAAATTAAGGCCAAATACTAATTCGGTGCCTCATGGACGGAACAAATAAGCAACCTAATTAAACTAATAGGCTAATCGGACCATTTAATATATTTGATTATTCACACTAAATTAAAAAACCGAACCAGAATTTTAACAAAGAAAAAGAAATTACACCTAAAACAAATTAACCTAAACATTTATAATAGTCAAAAGATGATTCCTGCTAACCTAGATTGGAAACTAAACATGCTTAATTAAAACTTAAACCAAAAGAAAGACAGAAGAAAAACACTTAACTGAAATTTGGCCCTTCATAAAACACTTCGAAAATTAACTTCAAGTTAATTATATTGTCCATTTCATAAGAAATAGACCTACTAATATTAACCTGAATTCACCCTCGACTTTGACAATCCTCAAAACAGCCTAGAAAGTGGACAACCCTAGATTCAATGTTCGTCAGTTCACGGTTTTTGAAGGGATTTAGTTAGGGATTAGGGGTGAGGGAGGTCCAGGGGTTGTAGGGTGTGGAATTTGGGGAAGATTGGGGTTTGCGGCACCAAGGGATCTTGTGGCGGCGCTAGGGTTCTTGGCTCTCAAAAACAATCGTCATTTCGACATAATCTGCAGATTCGAAGGGAAGTGTTTTGATAATTTGGAATGAGAAAGTGAAGGCGAGGCTAGGGTGTTATTTGAAGGCCAATCAAGACAAACTAGGGTTTTGGCTAATTTTTCGATTGAAGATTCGAGGACACCGGCTAGGATTTGAGGGCTAAGGTTCGGGATTTGGGAACGGGGCGGTCCAAGGGGGTTCTAGGTGTGAAAGGTGGGGTCAGATTTGGGCTTCGCCGACGGCGGCGCAATTTCCGGCCGGCGGCGACGGCGGAGGGACGGTGGTTAGACTATGGGGTGACGTGGGGATGTGGGTGTGCTACGCCGGCGATATAGGGGTTTGTGAGAGTGGTGGAGGCAGGGGGTTCTGGGGGGGGGTGGCGGCTATGTTCGGACATTTATATATTAAACGACGTGGGCTTCAGGACGCGTCCGATCAAAAGAAACCTCGCGGTCCTGATTGAATGAGCCAAACGACGTCATTTTCATGATCTGGGAGGACTGGACCCGGGTGGATTGGACTGGGTTTGGACGGACCTTGGGTATTTTTGACCGGTTTTCCTTTTGGGCCTGGGGGTTAATCAGAGACTGGCCAAACATTTGGGCTTTTTTAGTAAAATATCAATTTCTTTTGATTTTGTTTTCTTTTTCTTTTAAATTAAAGCTTAAAAATATAAATAATTCTAAACTAAATTTAAACCTACCCAATCTATTTAATAATGAATTAATTAAATACCAAAATTAAAAGAAATCTAACCAAATCAAAGTACAAATTAAACAAAAGCAAAAAATAACTCATTTTTTTGTGATTTTATATATATTTGTGAAATCCTAATTTAAATTAACTAAGATAAAATCCTAAATGCAATGCAATGTGAATTTTGTCTATTTTCTATGAATCAATGTCAATCTAAAAATGCTCACAGTAAAAAATGCAAAATAAACACGAAAATTGTGCAAATTAATTCTTACAAATTTAAACAATTAAAAAGAAACAAAAAATCATAAATTAAAGAAATCTGTAGTGAGTAATTCGTGCAAGGCAAAAAATCACATCTACACAGCTGCCCCTCTTTGCTCGAAGACACGAAGGGTTTTCGGGGCAAAGATAAATGGCAACATGAGGGATTTTTGCGCAAACATCGGCACTCCAGGAGAAGCATTTTGAAAACGTCTGACCGAACCCTGCTCAAAGGTTTGCCTACATATCATTGGCTATAAAGGCAATCCGGTCAGTGTAGTTCGGAGTGGGTTGGTCCGCTGGGACTACCAGGAGCTGTGATTTTTACTGCTGTTGCTTGCTGTTACTGCTTGCCTGACCTCCTTATACACAAAAAGAAAATCAAAGCTTAAGCTAGCTATGCCTATCAACTATGAGTTTACAAGATTCCCTATCTATAGATTCTCTTGAAGGCTGATGCTTGAGTCTTAGCTTGATTTTGGCTGTGGACTCCCGATCGAATTCTTTGATGCCGCAAGTTGTTTGGTGTTGTTTCTTTTGCAAGCATTGGGATTCAAAGTGGGATCGCGGAACTTGTGGCTTCAATCAGATTTTGAGCAATCCGCACCCTTGTTTGCTTCAACACTTTGAATTCATTTCTTTTTTTGTTCTTTTCTTTTTTCCTGATTCTGGAATTGAGATTTATTCCCATGGGTCATCTCACACCTTGATGTCTTGAGGTTGACCTGCTTAGGATACCAAAAACAAACAAACAAACGTAAATTTTCGTGCCCCAGTTTTTACTAGAAATTTCGAGTTTAAGTTAGTAACACATAATCTTAATCAATCAAATTGGGAAATGTATAAAGGGATCCTTCGGTTTTTGTTCCGGGATTTGGGAAAGAAAAAGCTCCTCGGTTTTTGGTCCGGGAGGATCCTCGGTTTTTGTTCCGGGATTTTGGAAAGAAAAAAGCTCCACAGTTTTTTGTGCCGGAGATCCCGGTTTTGTTCCGGGATTTGGGAAAGAAACAGCTCCACGGTTTTTTGTGCGGGAGATCCTCGGTTTTTGTTCCTGGATTTGGCAAGAAAAAGTCCCACGGTTTTTGTGCGGGAGATCTCGGTTTTTTGGTTCCTGGATTTTTTGGAAAGAAAAAGCCTCGCACGTTTTTGTGCTGGGAAGATTCCTCGGTTTTTGTTTCCGGGATTTGGAAAGAAAAAAGCTCCACGATTTTTGTGCCGGGAGAATTCCTCAGTTTTTGTTCCGGGATTTTGGAAAAGAAAAAGCTCCACGGTTTTTTGTGCCGGGAGATCCTCGGTTTTTTGTTCCGGGATTTGAAATGAAAAAGCTCCACGATTTTTTGTGCCGGGAGATCCTCAATTTTTGTTCCGGGATTTTGGGAAAGAAAAAGCTCCACGGTTTTTGTGCCGGGAGATCCTCTGGTTTTTGTTCCGGGATTTGGGGAAAGAAAAAGCTCCACGGTTTTTGTGCCGGGAGATCCTCGGTTTTGTTCCGGGATGTCGGGAAAGAAAAGCTCCAACGGTTTTTGTGCCGGGATGTATCCTCGGTTTTTGTTCGGATTGGAAAGAAAAAGCTCCACGATTTTTTGTGCCGGGAGATCCTCGGTTTTTGTTCCGGATTTTGGACAAGAAAAGCCTCACGGTTTTTTTGTGCCGGGAGATCCTCGGTTTTTGTTCCGGGATTTGGGAAAGAAAAAGCTCCAAGATTTTGTGCCGGGAGATCCTCGATTTTTGTCCGGGATTTGGAAAGAAAAAGCTCCACGGGTTTTTTGTGGCCGGGAGATCCTCGTTTTTGTTCGGGATTTGGGAAAAAAAGCTCCACAAATTTTGTGCCGGGAATGATCGGTCCTCGGTTTTTGTTTCCGGGATTTTTGGAAAGAAAAAGCTCCACGATTTTTTTGTGCCGGATATTTAAGGAAATGGGATCCTATGCTATCATGATTTGTTTTTCGTTTTGGGATTTTTTATTTTAAACTCTTTCTTCTTTCTTCTTCTTTTGCTTTTCTTTTTCATGTTTCTCCTTTATTTAGCAAATACATGAAAGATTGGGGGGGTGAAACTGCCTTTTTGGTTATTTTCTGCTGCAGAGTTTTTCAAGCGCTTGCGCATTTCATTTCTTTTTGGACTGCACCTCTTCTTGCCACGGATTGCTTTGAAATCAAACTGTTTTCAACAGATAACAAATTTGTTAGTTTGAAACGGTGGTTTGGTTTTGTGGCCTTCGAATCATCTCAATTGCTTGATCTCGGCCAACATTTCCGTTGAGAATTTTTGCTGCCTGTTTTGCCTTGAGGGTAAATCCTTTTCAAACCGATCGGATTCAGCCTTCAGGATTTCATATGATCGCCTGTGTGGGCTGACTGACCTTGTCGCTTTATTCTGGCCTTTGCCTTTGATTTTCTTTTTTGTTTCTAATATTTTGCCTTCAAAGCACAATCACTATGGTCAGGTCGAGATTGGCCTGACGCACCTCGACTGAAGGCTGGTATTTTTTCTTCGACTCTGACAGGCGAAGCCTTGTGAAACCAGTTGCACCTTTTCTGTTGTACTAGTTACAGAATCAGAGGATAACCCGAGGGAATTCAAGAAAAAGTATGCAAAAGGGAAGCATATGATTTTTAAAGAGGAAGCCATCCTTTCAGGGGAGAAAGGAGGACTTATCTGTGGTGTGCACGCTGGCTTCAAATTTTGAACATGACATGCCTTCTTGGACTGGAATCCCGACCCACATCACTAACTTTCAGGCTTCTCGTGAACCCATTAAATCAGTATTTCAACACAACCAGGGAACCTTGCAGGACTCCTTTAGTGGCGAGATGTCTTCTTTTCGGCGGACAGCGCCTTCGCGGGTTTTTTCGCTAATCGCACCTCCTCTCATTTCTCTTCTCACCATCGCCCGATAAAATGCTCCTTTACGAGTTTTCACCCAACAGAATCTCTCATTTTTAATTTCTCTTCTAACCGTCCGCCTTATGGTGCCCGAAGGTTTTTTCACCGATAAAGACTCTCTATTTATTTCTCTTATTTTGGACTATACCAGCTTCCAACAATATTGGCTTTTCAATCCCACGCCTTTGCCATTGATCAGAAGGACTTGGACCAAGGTAATTGGTAAAAGAAATTCTGGACGGAGGTACAACTTTGGAACCATTTCGGCGGATTCCATGGCCGACATTTATATCATCTGCCCCAAGTTTCATTTTTGGGGAAAATTGGGAATTTTTGTTTTGTGTGACTGAACCTCAGGAGAGGCTGCCTACGTACCTTTTAGGTCAAGTCAAACGTAGTTCAGGAACATTTTGTTTTTGTTGTTTTGTTTTTTGGTTTTTTTTTTTCAATCATATTTTCTCTTTTTTTTTTTTTTTTTAATAATACTTTCTGGTTCCAAAGAGGTAAGCCAAAGAAGGGTAACCCGGCTCAACATGGGTTTACGAAGGGTTGATAGTGGGTTTGATAGCGAGAAGAAAGCCTTTCCGTCATCTCCCAATTGCCACAAAAGCCATAAGCCGAATGAGGAATTAGACGTTAGTACCTTTTTTTACTGGGCATCTGCGTTGACTGCTTCTTCAGGATCATTCCCTTCGATGTCTTCCCAGAATACAGTGCTCCTCTTGGCAATATTTTCCGGATGATAATGGACCTTTCCAATTGGGGCAAACTTCCGCTTTTGCTTCCTGATGATGAGGGAGAATGCGTCTGAGTACCAGCTGTCCCACTTCAAAATTTCCTGGGCGCCTTTCTTATTATAGGCCCAACGGGCCATTCTTACAGCTGTCCGTGAACAAACCGCGACAATTCCGTTTTTTCATCAATTAATGACAATTGCTCTAA
>NW_017671566.1:110119-135329 GCF_001879085.1 Nicotiana attenuata | reverse complement strand
ACAATCAAAACAACAATTGGGGGAACCAAAATAACAATCCAGGCAATTGGAATGGGAACAATAGCAATTAGGGCAACAACAATCAAGGAGGGTGGAATAATAGTGGCAATCAAGGCAACCGGGGGCAAGGCTTTCAAAGGCCCCCCATGTACCGACAACCAAATAATCCACCTCCCTTTCAATCATAAGGGTCTAGTTCTTCGGGGAGTGATATGGGACAGATAGAAATGATGTTCGAGCAGAAGATGAAAAAGAACGAAGATTCTGACGCACAATTGGCTTCGCATAACACATCTATCCGGAACCTAGAGGTGCAAATAGGACAAATTTCTCAAGCCTTAAATACCCGACCTAAGGGTGCGCTACCAAGTGACACGGTAGTGAACCCGAAGGGGGGTAACAATCATGTGATGGCAGTTACAACAAGGAGTGGAAGAGGCGGTAATGTGCATGCCTCGGATGAAAATCGGGTTATGAATGGTGAAGTTGAGTTGCATGATGATGATGTGCCTTTGAATGTTGACAATGTGGTTGAACCAACTGTGACAAATGATGTGCGGATTGATATTGATGATGAGGCCGGGGTAGAGACTCAAGATGCCGTGAACCCGTCTAGGGAACACATTATTGATATACCCGAGCCGGCGGTGCCCAAGGCCAAGGCACCCGTGCCTAGGCCGCCTCCACCTTACCCGCAAAGACTAGCAAAGCAAAAAGGAGACAACCAATTCAAAAAGTTCATTGAAATGATGAAGAGTCTTACTATAAATGTGCCATTGGTGGAAGCCCTTGAACAAATGCCGGGGAACGCAAAATTTATGAAGGATTTGGTAACCAAGAAGAGGTCGATGGAGTGTGACACAATTAAAATGACGCATCAAGTGAGTTCTATTGTTCATCCTATGGCTCCAAAACTCGAGGATCCAGGTGCTTTCACTATCCCGTGCACTATTGGTAGTGCAGATTTTGCTAAAGCCCTATGTGACTTGGGGGCTAGTATTAACTTGATGCCATATTCCGTTTTCAAGACCTTGGGGATCGGTCAACCGGGACCAACTTCCATGCGACTTCAAATGGCGGACCGATCAATGAAGCATCCCTTGGGCATAATCGATGATGTTCTTGTTCGTATTGATAAGTTCATATTGCCCAAGGGACGCCGGTGTGGTTTACCTGATCTCGGATAGTGCATGGACCTCTCCGGTCCAATGTGTGCCAAAGAAGGGTGGAATGACGGTAGTGACCAATGCCAACATGAGTTGATTCCTACTCGGACGGTTACGGGTTGGAGAGTGTGTATGGACTATAGAAAGCTGAACAAGGTGACAAGAAAAGATCATTTCCCGCTACCATTCTTGGACCAAAGCTCGATCGTCTTGCGGGCCGGGCCTTTTATTGTTTTCTAGATGGCTACTCGGGGTATAATCAAATTCTCATTGCCCCGGAAGATCAGGAGAAGACAACCTTTACATGTCCTTATGGCACGTTCGCTTTCTCGAGAATGCCATTTGGACTATGTAATGCCCCGGTGGCCTTCCAAAGGTGTATGATGGCAATTTTCACCGATATGGTGGAGGATATCTTGGAGGTCTTCATGGACGATTTTAGCGTGGTGGGGGATTCATTTGAGGAATGTTTGGTGAACTTGGATAGGGTATTAGCGAGATGTGAAGAAACCAACCTTGTGCTCAACTGGGAAAAATGTCACTTCATGGTGCAAGAGGGTATTGTATTGGGTCACAAAATCTCAAGGCAAGGAATTGAAGTTGATAAGGCAAAAATAGAGGTTATCTCAAGGCTCCCTCCCCCTACTTCTGTCAAAGGGGTGAGGAGTTTTCTTGGTCATGCCGGGTTCTACCGGCGATTCATTAAAGATTTTTCAAAAATTGTGAACCCGCTTTGCAAATTGTTAGAGAAGGATGTCAAGTTTATCTTTGATGAGAAGTGCATGGAGTCTTTTGAGCTATTGAAACACAAGTTGACAACAACTCCTATCATCACCGCACCTAATTGGGATTTGCCTTTTGAACTTATGTGCGATGCGAGTGATGTAGCGGTTGGTGCGGTGCTAGGCCAAAGAATCAACAAAATGTTCCATCCTGTGTATTATGCTAGCAAGACGATGAATGAGGCCCAAAGAAACTACACAGTGACGGAAAAAGAGCTATTGGCTATTGTGTTCGCGATGGAGAAATTTCGACCTTACCTTATGGGAGCAAAGGTGATCATACACACGGACCATGCAGCCCTCCGGTATTTGATGACTAAGAAGGATTCGAAAGCAAGATTGATGAGGTAGGTGCTACTCCTTCAGGAATTTGATTTAGAGATTGTGGATAGAAAGGGAAGCGAGAATCAAGTTGCAGACCATTTGTCCCGATTAGAGGAAGAGGGGAGGCCAAGTGATGGTATTGAGATTAATGATAGGTTCCCTGACGAGCAACTTCTTTCCGTTTCTATGTGTGAAATGCCATGGTTCGCGGACATCGCCAACTTCATTGTGACTGGTAACGTCCCGTGTGAGCTCTCTTCCAACCAAAGGAAGAAACTCAAGCGGGATAGCTTGGATTTTTATTGGTATGATCCGTATTTGTTTAGAATTTGCACGGATGGAGTGATAAGAAGATGTGTACCGGAAAGTGAACAAATGAGCATATTGGAGGCTTGTCACTCTTCCCCCTATGGTGGCCATCATGGGGGGGGGGGTGAGGACGGCCTCAAAAGTTTTGAGTTGCGGATTCTATTGGCCGACGCTGTTCAAGGATGCTAGTGAATTGGTGAAGAGATGTGATGCATGTCAAAGAGCCGGCGGTATTTCCAAGAAGGATGAGATGCCCCTCAATACAATTCTCGAGGTGGATATTTTTGATGTTTGGGGCATCGATTTCATGGGTCCACTCGTGAGCTCTTGTGGTAACACTTACATTCTCGTGGCGGTGGACTATGTCTCAAAGTGGGTGGAAGCAGTGGCTCTACCCAACAATGAAGAGTTGTAGCATTTTTGAAAAAGAGTATCTTTACGAGGTTTGGTACTCCTCGATCCATTATTAGTGATGGGGGGTCCCATTTTTGCAACAAGGCTTTCGACTCATTGCTTGCTAAGTATGGAGTTAACCACAAAGTGACACCCCCTATCATCCACAAGCTAGCGGACAAGTGGAAGTCTCAAATCGGGAGATAAAGAGTATTTTGTCCAAAACGGTGAATGCTAATAAGATTGATTGGTCGAAGAAATTGGATAATGCTCTTTGGGCTTATCGGACGGCTTACAAGACTCCAATTGGTATGTCTCCGTATCGGTTGGTGTTTGGTAAAGCTTGCCATCTTCCGGTGGAACTTGAGCACAAGGCTATGTGGGCATTGAGGAAGTTGAACTTGGAATGGGATGTTGCAGCCAATCTCCGAGTGGAGCAATTGAATGAGCTTGATGAGTTTAGATTTCATGCCTACTCCAGCTCTTCTTTGTACAAGGACAAGATGAAGTACCTTCACGACAAATATGCTCGGGGAAAGGAATTCAAGGTTGGTGATATGGTTCTTCTTTTCAACTCCCGGTTGAGGTTATTTCCGGGCAAACTCAAGTCTAAGTGGAGTGGCCCTTTTGAAGTGGTATTTGTGACTCCTTTTGGTGCTCTTGATCTCAAAAACAAAAATGGTGAGGTATTTCGGGTTAATGGGCATCGTGTGAAGCATTATTTGGGGAAGATTGATGACAGCCACGTGGTGGCACTCCTTCATTTGAAATGATGACATGGTAACATGCATCGTGCCACGACGTTAAATCAGGCGCTTCTTGGGAGGCAACCCATGTCTTTTACTATTTCGTTGATTTTCTTTATAGACTAGGATTTTTGAGCTAATGGTTTGCAAGATGTTGCAGGGATAATGTTGAACCAGTGCAGAACAAAAATGTCAGGTCTCTGAAGTTTGCCAACGCGGCCGCGCTACAAAGCAGTGCGGTCCGCGTAGGCTGGTACAATGAGGTAGTGAGTATCTGAAGTTGCCAGCGCGGCCGCAGAGCACTTTTGTGCGGTCCGCGCTGGGAAGGCCCAAATGATCATGCTCTCTGAAGTTTCCCACGCGGCCGCGTAACAAAACAGTGCGTTCCGCGTGGGCAGCTCAGTTCAATGTGAAGGAATGAAATCCAGCGCGGTCCGCGTCCATTTCTGCGCGGCCGCGCTGGTAGGTAGGTGATGGGTCCCACAGTTTTTCTATAAATAGAGACCCTAGGCCTCATTTTACCCTTTACGCACTTTGACTTCCTGGGCTTAAATTTTTACTATTCACTGAGACCTTTGCTTCAAATAGTTGAATCTTCATAACACCTGGTAACATTCCTTGCTAATTTCATTCATAGTTTTAATTTTTAATTATTGTGCTTGCTTCCCAGTAGTATAACTTCTTATTGTCTTCTCATTTTTCTTAGGTTTAATGATTAGCTTAGCTTTTTTGTGTTTATCTTGAACATTGGGCATGAACTTCAATATGAGTAATTGAGTAGGGACAATTAGGACCCTAAGATTTGATGAAAAAATGGACCAAAATGCTAAACCCTAGCTCAGTTCATTTAAATGGCCCAGCGCGGCCGCGCATCATTTTTGTGCGGTCCGTGTAGTTTCTTCTGTGGTGCCTACTTTAACCAGCGCGGCCGCGTCACATTTTTGCGCGGTCCGCGCTGGCCCAACGCGGCCGCGGTCCATATCATTGCGGACCGCGTTGGTAGGATTCAGAGAGCTTCACCAGGGGCATATGCCCTGCGCGGTCCGCGCTCCATATCTACGCGGTCCGCGCCCCTGTGTTCTGATTCTGTGTTATGCATATTAACTGTGTTTTCCCCTCCTATGTGATCCATCTAATTCACTGCATGTGCTTAAACTAACAATGTTAGACGCGTAATTTTTGCAGATCATGGTTAAGAAACGAGGAGGTACAGAACAACAACAACTCGGGAGAGGTGGTTCCTCCCGAGGGGGAAAGGGAAAAAGAATTGCTAAACTCACTCCCTAGGCCTGGGCAAACTTTAAAAAGACCCGTAAGCTGATACGGGCTGCTGATAGGGCTGCCTCCCACTCTTCGGGGAGTGAGTATGCACCCTCTCGGAGCATCACCTCAGAATCAGCCCCCACTCACACCTCTGACCCATTCCAATTACATGACACTCCTCCACCTTCACACACCTCCAAGAGACCGGTCAATGTAATTTCGGATTCGTCTGATGAGTCCGTAGCAAGAAGCGAGGAACAATACTCCACCTCCCCCACAACTTCATTATCTGGGGAGAGTGCAGGATATGGTGAGGGACACTCTGTCCATGTACTTTTGGGATTTGGAGGTGAAGAAAAAGCGATTTGATGTCAAGACAAAGCTGGTGGCCCCTATTCTTGGTATAGCCAATTGGGTTCAGACAACCCAAAATCCAAAAAGTACCAGCCACCCACCTCTGCCCCAACTGGCCAGTCTGAGGAGCCAGTTACGGTAGAGCCTTCTATTGGACCATCCTCCATCCCGACCACTTCCACCAGTGAGCCCTTACCCCCAGGTCCTTCTACTTTAACTGACCCGGCAGTTCCTATTTCAAAGACTCATCGGTTCACTGCCCACCAGCTCAGTCAGTCTTTAGCCAGTCTAAACAACTGGATGTCAGCAGCGACGTCCAAGTTGTCCACTTTGGCTACTACAGTTGAGGCACATTCAGCACCAGCCATTGCTCAGATTCCTCCTTCCATTGAGGAGACATTGAAGAAGCTCCTGGCCAACCAGGAGAAGATTTTGGATACCCAGGCCACCTTGACTACGGCGGTAACCTCACATGGCAAGGCTTTGAAGGAGCTTGCAAAGGAACATAAGAAAATGAGAAAGTCGAGGGCGTCTCGGGAGTCGGTAAAGAAGTTGCGAGCAGATGTGGACAAGCTTTTGGCAGATCAGATGCCATTAGACTTGCTATTGGGGGATCCAGCTCTAGATTCAGCACCAGCAGGGCCACAGCAGGAGGAGGAGCCTAGGCACCCAAGGAAGAAGAGGAAGCTTCCTAGCACTGAGGGTGTTGTGATAGAGGTGGCACAGGTTCAGGAGGGTACCTCCACTGCTCCACCAGATGTTCAGCCGGTCCATGACCCGGCCCCTGTCCTAGCAGCAGAGCAGCAGCAGGCCGGGAACCAGTCTAAGGTTCCTGCCAGTACAGAGGACCAGGGGACCACTGATCAGCCCATGCAGACGGATCAGGATTGAGGAGCCATTCTATATCCTTTCTCTATTTTTATGCTTATTTTGGTAGTTGGCATTGGGAACAATGCCAGCTCTTATTCGTGGGGTGCGCCCTACTGTTTTGATTTTTGATACATTTGGATGATTGTATATATTTGACTTTTAGTTTATGTTTTAGATTTGATAGTTGGCCTGCATATAACTGCTAATTTTGGCTACTTCTCTACTTTATGTATATATTTATCCCCGTTGTATATTCTACTCCCCATTGTACGTATTCATTCGGTTTTTCTATTTTCGTTAAAAATTTTCGTTTTTAGCTTGGTATTTAGGCTCGTAGCCTTTTGTTTTGGTTTTGGCGTTGTCAATAAGCCCTTGGTTTTCTTAATGCCACGGTTCTTTCCAAGGGTAGAGTGTTGTGCGAACCGGGTGGCTCTTCCCAATGATGGATGGCGTGACAACCTTCTTAAGGGTTTGAGTCCATTTTTGATTTTTTTTTCTTTTGATTTTGCGTAGTTAAGGGTACCTCAGGCAAAGCTTCACTTGGGCCTAACACATTTGCCTTTGATCCCATGGTCAAAGACATAATGTTGTGCTTAGGATGGTGAAAGTCGTGGCCTTGAGACTCTTGTGTTGACCAAACAATCATCATGTGGTCTTGTTGAACCATTGTGCGCTTGAATCGTAACTAAGGTCGTTGTGGGCCCTCGACTCGATGTCTTTAGCAATCCTTGAGGGTGTGTGGTGAGAATTAGAATTGTGAGTCCAAGTCCCGAGCCGATGGTCTAAAACATGCCCCGAATGATTGTTGAGGCGAAATCCTAGGTGAAATTTGACTTGAGAAGTGATTATAGGCTCTCCTTCATTCAAATGCTAAGTTGAACAACTCCATAGCCTACCAATGAAATGATTCCCTAGTTAACCCTTTTGAGCCTTAAACTTCCTTCTTTCAAGAACCAAAACTACAAGCCTATACTCGTTTTTAATGAGACCCTCTCTTGGCACCCACATCTTCCCTTGAGTAAATGACAAATGTCTAAGTTTGGGGGGAGAGGCAAGAAAGGAAACAATGTGGTAAAAGGTACAAAAGCAAAAGAAAAGAAAGGCAATGAAAAAGGAAGAAAAGACAAGACAAAAAGAAAGACCAAATTGAATAAGGTCAAAAAGGGGATTCAAAGAAAACAAAAGTGAAAAAGGGTGTGGAAAAAGTAGAAAAAGGAGAAATGTGTTGAATTGCATAAGAAAGAGTGACAGTGTGTCTCTCTAACCCCTTGAAAAACGAAGTGAATACTCAAATGAGTCAAGAAAGTGTGCCAAAATGAATCAAAAGAAGTGCTTAAGNGTCACCCCCATACCTGCTTCAACCCCTAAGAACCCTTCTCAATGGGTTAACCCAAACAAATCCTGTGCATACCACTCCGGCATGAAAGGACACACCATCGATGAATGTCGCTCCTTGAAAGACAAGATACAGTCTNCGAACCGGGTGGCTCTTCCCAATGATAGATGGCGTGACAACCTTCTTAAGGGTTTGAGTCCGTTTTTGATTTTTTTTCTTTTGATTTTGCGTAGTTAAGGGTACCTCAGACAAAGCTTCACTTGGGCCTAACACATTTGCCTTTGATCCCATGGTCAAAGACATAATGTTGTGCTTAGGAGGGTGAAAGTCGTGGCCTTGAGACTCTTGTGTTGACCAAACAATCATCATGTGGTCTTGTTGAACCATTGTGCGCTTGAATCGTAACTAAGGTCGTTGTGGGCCCTCGACTCGATATCTTTAGCAATCCTTGAGGGTGTGTGGTGAGAATAGAATTGTGAATCCAAGTCCCGTGCCGATGGTCTAGAACTTGCCCCGAATGTTTGTTGAGGCAAAATCCTAGGTGAAATTTGACTTGAGAAGTGATTATAGGCTCTCCTTGATCCAAATGCTAAGTTGAACAACTCCATAGCCTACCAATGAAATAATTCCCTAGTTAACCCTTTTGAGCCTTAAACTTCCTTCTTTCAAGAACCAAAACTACAAGCCTATACTCGTTTTTAATGAGACCCTCTCTTGGCACCCACATCTTCCCTTGAGTAAATGACAAATATCTAAGTTTCGGGGGAGAGGCAAGAAAGGAAACAATGTGATAAAAGGTACAAAAGCAAAAGAAAAGAAAGGCAATGAAAAAGGAAGAAAAGACAAGACAAAAAGAAAGACCAAATTGAATAAGGTCAAAAAGGGGATTCAAAGAAAACAAAGGTGAAAAAGGGAGTGGAAAAAAGTAGAAAAAGGAGAAATGTGTTGAATTGCATAAGAAAGAGTGACAATGTGTCTCTCTAACCCCTTGAAAAAGAAGTAAATACTCAAATGAGTCAAGGAAGTGTGCCAAAACGAATCAAAAGAAGTGCTTAAGGGAAGATTGAACCCACTTGAACAAAAACATGTCATATCCTTGCCCAAAAGCCTTTACAATGACTCCACAAAAGCCCTATATGATCTTGAGTTGAACGGAACCTACATTAGTGGATACTTACATAAGGGGAAAGCATATGGTACCTAGAGCCGGATTTGTGACCTTCTTTTTGAGAGAATTGAGTGAAAATCCCATCAACCTCGGTTTGTGTGTCACTACTCTAAAAGGTAAGGTTCGCTTAGGGAGAGATGAGGATGTTTGAGTTGGGATCCCACAATGACGAAGGTATTTGAGAAAAGCTCTTTGATGAAATGTGTCAACCCTTGATGCTCTTGTGGCACACTTGATCCATAGTTTTCAAAAGCCTAAAATGGGTTAATGATGCATTTGTGTTGAGGGCAATTGTTAGTCCCAATTGATGCTTGTTGAGGTACTTTAGGATAGCTAGAAATTCTTGGATTGCTCTTTTGGGGTAGGTCTTATTTTGTTTGCTTAAGGACAAGCAAAGGTTTAAGTTTGTGGGAGTTGATAAATTAGGATTTTAACATGATTATACCCCTACTTGCTACTGCTTTTGTTATGAATTACCACAAAATGATCCCAAAATCCTTACAAGTTGCGCTTGATTGCAGGTTTGAACGACAAGATGACAAATGTCAAAGATCGGCTCAAAACGGAGTGAAACCTGCCAAGTGTCAAAGACAAATTAAAGTGGGGAACAAGAAGACCTAGCGCGGACCGCACTGTTTTGCCATGCGGCCGCGCCAGGAGATTCAGAGACTGGTTCATTCAAGGGCAATCTGCACGGTCCGCGCTCTTTTTTACGCGGTCCGGGTAGATGAGATTCAGAGAGATGGTGTTTTTGCCAAAGTACTGCCACGCGGCCGCGCTCCATTTATACGCGGTCCGCGCCCGTCCTGAAATGCGGTCACACTCCATTTCTACGCGGTCCGCGGTCCCAACTTCAGAGAACAGAGTTCAAGAGTCCAAGAGCCAACGCGGTCGTTCTCCCTTTTTGCGCGGTCCGCGCCTACACCGCAGGGGCATTTTTGTCCAGATTTTTTTTAGCTTGGTATAAATAGATCTTTTTGACATTTTTAGGTTATGTTTTAGCTGCTGAACGAGAGCTGCGCTCGTGAGAAGTATTTTGTAGCCTATTTTGACAATTTTACTCTTGAATATCATAGATTTTAAGTAGTAATCAATTATTATGTTCATTTCATCATCTATTTCTACTGTTTCTACTTTAATTATGTCTAGCTAAACCCATTAGCTAGGGTTGTGGCTCAACCCTAGTGTGGGTAGTTAATGGGTGTTGCATCCTAGGGTGAGATTGAGATTGGGTATTTGTTATTTGGTTTGATTTTGTGTTTCAATCTAGAATTTATGGTTGCAAACATGAATTCAAGCTTAGTGGGTCTAACTCTTCTTGAGAGAGAGAGTCATATGACCCTAAAAGTTAACCCAACAAGGAATTGGGATGGACCCATGAGAATGGTAGTCCCAATTAACGGGTTAAACCTCGAAAGAGTAATTACCCTACTTGAGCCCTAGTTGCCCGGTCTAATTGGCCTACCTAATTGGTCTCGAGAGAGTCAATTGGGCAAAATTGTTTTCTCTACCGAGAGGTGTGAGAACGAGTACAATTGTGCAATGGCTATAGCACTAAACCTAGATTTATCAATCTCCCCTTAGTAGCTTCTACCCGTTAGCTAGCCACCTAGGTAGTGTCACAACCCTAGTGCCTTTTTCCTATATCAAGCACAACTTAGCAATATTTCCTTAGTATAATTTAGCTTTAATCTTCAGATTGCAATAGTAGTTTTAAATATAAAAACCCCCAAAAATGTTAGGAGTGCAACTAGAAGTACAAACACAATTCTAAACTAAACAGGCAATACAACTCCATTCCAAGCTCCCTGTGGAAATTCGACCCCGATCCACTATTCGGGTATTAGTTATTGCTACCCACTCTTCCTACCATTGTGTAGTGTTGAGACGGCTGCGATTAGATATCCATCCTCTCACTGCTGCAGAATTCCAAGACACACAAAAATGCTTTGTTGAAGGTGCTAAGTGAGGCCTACGTACCAAGCAAAATCACCGGCGGAGAAATGGCCAATATGGTGGGACAAGTGTTAGAAAGCCACAAAATCACTTTCTATGAGGACGAGCTGCCGCCTGAAGGGCTGGGTCATAACAAAGCATTGCATATCACCGTGCAATGTGAAGACTACTTCATCACTAGGATGATGGGGGATCCAGCCTTAATATATGTCCATTGATAACACTCAAGAAGCTGGGTAAAGGACTGCACGAGATAAACGAAAGAGCAATCAATGTGAAAGCTTTTGATGGATCCCAGAGGTCCACCATCGGTGAAATTAGCTTGTGTCTTCAAATGGGACCAACTTGGTTCGAGGTTGACTTTTCAAGTGATAGATATGCTATCATCCTACAACCTGCTGTTAGGACGCCCTTGGATTCATTCTGCGGGGGCTGCGGCTTCAACACTGCATCAGGCCGTGAAATTTGAATGGAATCACCAGGAAGTAATCATTCACGGTGATGGCAGTAATCCTATATACAGTCGTCAGACCATCCCGGCAATAGGGGGAAGGAGAAAGTTAGGCGGAGAGACTTACCACCACATCGAGCAAGTCAATGTTGTGGACAAAGATAAATGGTGGGACAACAAGATCGAGAGTATATTGAATTGGAGAGGGTACGAGCCTGGTAAGGGGCTCGGCAAGGACCTCCAAGGGATTGCTAAACCCATAAAGCTCAAGAAGCACGGCTACTTTTGGTCTGGGATACGAATACACTTGGGAAAAGTTCAACAACTGGTTGACGCCATGGCATGGTCCTTACTACCCACTAGAGCAACCGATACCGCACTTAGAGCGACTTTCAAGCAAGCTGACGTCATCTATGGGACAGACAAAGAAGAGGCGCTCGCAGCAGTGAAAAATTTATTTTTAGAAGACAATGATATGGATTGCTGTGTTATCCTTGAGGAGGAGGGGGAGGAAGGCCCTTCCATACAGGTCGTGAGCAGAGGAGTGCGCCTCAACAACTGGACCATCAGAACCGCCAGAGCCCGGCGGGCCTCCGGGTGGTAGCAAGGCTGAACAAGCATCATGCACTATCTTTTATTTTACTAGTTAATTTTTCCTTTCGCATTTTGGTTTTTGCAATAAGATCTTCAATGTTCAAAACAGTTATGGAATTTATCAAAGCATTTCGATTTTTTCTTATGAATCAACACTCATTATTATTTTTCTCTCATTACTTTACTTATACAGCATTACTATTACTTATCTTGATGAACCAATGACTGTGACATGCAATGAGACAACGCAACAAACAAACATTGATTCTGAGGAAGATGATATACCAGAGGAAATCGTCAAAGAAGTAGAGAACTTTGAGAACAGACCAAAGTCCAACCTGGACGAAACAGGAAGGAATGAACATGCCATCTATTATCTCAGCAAGAAGTTCACTCCATATGAGGCCCAGTATTCTCTTTTGGAACGCACCTGTTGTGCTTTGACTTGGGTCACTCAGAAGCTAAGGCATTATTTCTGTGCCTATACTACGTATCTCATATCAAGGATGGATCCTTTAAAATACATCTTTCAGAAGCCCATGCACCGGCAAGCTAGCCAAGTGGCAAATCCTGTTAAGCGAGTTCGACATTCTCTACGCAACTCAGAAAGCGGTCAAGGGACAGGCCCTAGCAGATCACCTCGCTGAGAATCCCGTGGATGGAGAATACGAACCCCTGAAAAAGTATTTTCCTGATGAAGAAGTATCATTCGTAGGAGAAGATATTGCAGAATCCTATGATGGTTGGAGGATGTTTTTCGATGGAGCAGCCAATTTCAAATGAGTTGGCATAGGAGCAGTCCTAGTGTCAGAAACCGGTCAGTATTATCCGGTGTCCGCCAAGCTCAGGTTCCCCTGCACTAACAATATGGCAGAATACGAAGCCTGTATCTTAGGGCTCAAAATGGCCATCGACATGAACATTCAAGAGCTGCTAATAATTAGAGATTCAGATTTACGCATACACCAGGTACGAGAGGAATGGGCAACCAAGAACCCTAAGATACTCCCGTATCTGCATCATGTACAGGAGTTGAGAAAGAGGTTCACAAAGATAGAATTTCGACATCTTCCCAGAATCCAGAATGAATTCGCCAATGCATTGGCTACCCTGTCATCCATGATACAGCATCCCGATAAGAATTTCATTGACCTTATACCGGTGAAGATTCATAATCAGCCAGCTTACTGTGCCCATGTTGGAGAGGAAGCAGACGGAAAACCTTGGTTCTATGATATCAAGGAATATTTGGCGAAAGGAGATTACCCGGAGCTTGCCAATCATACCCAGAAGCGCACGCTACGGAGGTTGTCTAACAATTTCTTTCACAGCGGAGGAATCTTGTATAGGAGGACTCCTGATTTGGGATTATTAAGGTGTGTCGACGCAAAGGAAGCATCCAAGCTGCTAGAGGAGATTCATGCTGGGACCTGTGGTCCACATATGAATGGTTTTGTTTTAGCAAAGAAGATACTCCGGGCTGGTTACTTTTGGATGACTATGGAGACAGATTGCATCCAGTACGTCCGGAAATGCCATTGCTGTCAAATTCATGCCGACATGATAAAGGTGCCGCCAAATGAGATCAATGCAACAATCTCGCCTTGGCCATTCGCCGCCTAGGGAATGGATGTTATTGGTCCAATCGAGCCCGCCGCTTCCAATGGGCACAGGTTCATCCTAGTGGCAATTGAATACTTCACCAAGTGGGTCGAAGCAGCATCTTACAGGGCAGTGACTAAGAAATCATGGCAGACTTTGTCTGCGACCGCGTTGTTTGCCGATTCGGGATTCCAGAATCAATCGTTACTGATAATGGCTCCAATCTTAACAGTGACCTAATGAAAGGAATGTGCGAAACTTTCAGAATCAACCACAAGAATTCCACAGCCAATAGGCCTCAAATGAATGGATCTGTGGAAGCCGCCAACAAGAATATCAAGAAAATATTGAGGAAAATGATAGAAAAGCATAAGCAGTGGCACGAGAAGTTATCGTTTGCTTTATTGGGGTATCGCACCACGGTCCGCACATCGACCGGGACAACACCTTATATGCTGGTTTATGGTACAGAAGCCGTCATTCCCGCCGAAGTGGAAAATCCTTCCTTAAGGATCATACAGGAGGCCGAGCTCAACGACGCAGAATGGGTGAAAAGCCGTTATGAACAACTAGCTCTCATAGACGTAAAAAGGATAATCGCAGTTTGCCATGGTCAACTCTATCAGAACAGAATGTCCAGAGCCTTCAACAAAAGGGTCAAGCCAAGACAGTTCAGACCAGGACAGCTGGTATTAAAGAAAAATTTTCTGCATCAAGATGAAGCCAAAGGGAAGTTCTCTCCTAATTGGCAAGGTCCGTACGTGGTTCACCGGGTTCTGACAGGAGGAGCCCTCATACTTGCAGAAATGGACGGGGAAGTTTGGCCAAAGCCGATTAATTCAGATGCAGTCAAGCGCTACTATGTGCAATCTTTATGTTTCCCTATATGATGTAATTTGAACTACGCCTGACCTGATTCCCATTTAAGAGGGATATGTAGGCAGCCCTATGGGTTCGGTCACAATTTAATAAAATTTTCATTTCCCCCAAAATTGGAAACTTGGGCAGAATTTTGAGGAGGACCTTCTAAATTCCGAAGTAATTTCAGCCAATCGCCGCACGAGCAACAGTCAGAAGCATCAACCCATCAAACTGGGGTAGAATTTTGAGGAGGACCCTCAAAATTCCGTAGCAAGAGAGGTTGCGACGTCTCGAACCGCGTCACGGTCGTCGGTTCATCTAAAAACTATTTTGATTATACACTTACGGTATACTTTTAGCAAATCATGCATTTCTATCATCAAAACTGCCTTGTTCAGCAACGCTACCCCAGTGATACATACAGTATCACCAGATCGAAGCCAAGCAGGTCAAGCAAAGCCAGCGGGGATACGAACTAACCTCCCCTTTACAAAACTCACAATTTTTCTTTGGATGCAGGCACTTGGATTGCGAAATCATCAAACATACTATACATTCACGAGACGAACATTGTTCAGGAATACAACTCTCAGAACCGTTGCATTTATTCACATTCGCTATCCACACACAATAATGTCCCCAGCAGTCACAATATCGCAATCTGCTATCAGCTAAGAAAGCTCTATTACCATTTGCCATTTTATTTCTTGCATAAGGCTACTATTCTGCCCTCCGAGGTTAAACTCTACCTCTATCTGCACCTGCATTGCATAAGGCTACTATTCTGCCTTCCGAGGTTAAACTCTACCTCTATCTGCATCTGCACTGCATAAGGCTACTATTCTGCCTTCCGAGACTAAACGTCGTCTCCATCCACATTGCATAACTGAAAGATCGCCTCATACTACATTTGCATGGCTGAAAGATCACCACATTTGCATGGCTGAAAGATCGCCACACTTGCATGGCTGAAAGATCGCCTTATACCACATTTGCATGGCTGAAAGATCACCACATTTGCATGGCTGAAAGATCGCCCCATACCACATTTGCATGGCTGAAAGATCGCCACCCTTGTACGGCTGAAAGATCGCCATATTTGCATGGCTGAAAGATCGCCACATTTGCATGGCTGAAAGATCGCCACCATACCACCCTTGCACGGCTGAAAGATCGCCACACTTACATGGCTGAAAGATCGCTACCTTGCACGGATGAAAGATCGCCATATTTGCACGGCTGAAAGATCGCCACCCTTGCACGGCTGAAAGATCGCCATATTTGCACGGCTGAAAGATCACCATATTTGCACGGCTGAAAGATCGCCACATGCTACTGCATCCTTCATGGGCTGAAATATCGCCAACTTATCCAAAGGCGTCATCGTTCGGAGGCACCATCCTCATAGCCCGAGAACACCATGTCATGGCCTGAGGATCCCTTGCAATCTTTTGCATATCATTATTCAAAGGCATCATGGTTCCGAGGCATCATTTTCATAGCCCGAGAGCGTTATTTCATAGCCTGCGAATCCTTTATTACACGCTTCATGGCCTATGGGCGCCATCCTAACCGTCCGAAGGCAGCATTCATGGTCCAACGGGAACTTGCATCATGTCTAATTTTATGCACAATATACGCTTGTATTGTTTCTATTTGCAGGTAAAACCGGCACGCAACGGCCGTCCCGGTAGGAGCCCGCTCCAGTGCCCGCAGCCACATCAACCCTAACCATTCCAGTAAGCCACTCACTCATCCCGACCTGAATAACGCGTCCGTTCTTGGGAAGTCTCCATCGGCATACTCCGCCAACGGATTCGGAACTACATATGGCCTAATTCCTGTAAGACCAAGGATATGTAGGCAGCTAAGAAGCCAGGTCACGGCCTAAACTTCTTCGAACCGTCTCGCTCGGTCAAAATTGGCCATCATATCTTTACCCGACAACTCTTTCATCCTTCCCAGGTAAAGAGGGGCAGCTGTTGATACCCAATTTTTTCCTATATATTTTTAATAGGCAAAATACATTCAAAGTAGCATATGCATGCATATATAAGTATATCCAAATGTTTTATTATTTTTCCTTAAATTCTAGAGATTATTAAACCAATTTATTGCCTATTTTTATCCCTAAAAATCCAATAATAATTTCCAAAATTATTATTTTGATGATTCATTTATTGGATTCTCATATTTATGCTAAAACATAGCTAAGATAATTTTTGCATATTTTTACAAATTTATTTAGTATTTTTTAAGCTAAATTGCATACAATTGCAATATTAGCCTCTTTTAAGATCTAATTGCGATTATATTCATAAAAATTAAGCCCAGTATTTTAAATTGATAATTATAAATTATAAATCTTTTTAATGCTTTTAATTTATTTTCAGAAATTAATTTGCTATTTTTTATAAAATAAATAAGGGAAAAGTGGCTATTTAAAATCTAGCCCCAATTGCATTTCAATTACAGCCTGAATTGGACCTCCAATTTAAACCCAATTACCCCAACCCAATTACAATCTGAACTGACCCAAACCCGATTCTCTAAACCGCCCCACCTACCCGTTCAATCTAGGCCGTTGATCAAAATGATCAACGGCCACCAGACCTCATTTCCTAATTAAACCCAAAGACCCCCAAACCCTTTTCATTCTCCAAACTCCGCCGCCCCTGAATCCCCCCTTCCTCTCTCAATCCTCTCTCAAACCCTAGCCGCCGCCATCAAACAACAACCCTAATATCTCCCAAATATATGGCTTCCAAGGTCGTCGGAGACCTGTATCCACCTCTCATGGCTTCTACTTGTCCGATTATGTGGTCTTATGACCATATCGTGAAGGGTTTTGTCCAGTCTTTGCTCGATGGCTATTCTCCGATCGTCTCTGACCTTTTCTCCGGCCAGCCATGGCTATTCGAGTCAGACTCTTGACTCTCATGCTTAGATCGATGATTTTCAAAGCCTTTCTCATCATTTGGGGTTCTTCTGAAACCTTAACCTCTAAGGTCCTTCTGATTTCTTTTAGATCTGTTTCAGATCTATGTTTGCTCTGAACTTCTAAGCGTTTTCTTAAATTCTCTTTAAAACTCTGCTTTCAAAACTCTTTTTCTTTTCCGATTAGGATTTTCTTGTTAAGTTATTTCAAAGCTTTTCTCTGATTTTGACATATGTTGCTATGTTTGCTCGTGTTATCTTGCTGCCTGAGTTTGCATGTTAAAGCCCTAATTTCTTTTGACTGTTTATTAGGCGAATGTTTGTTTGCTTGAGTTTTATCTAATTTGTTTGTTTATCCATCTTTAAAATTCTTCTATTGCTGAAAACTCTATGGCTTTGAGTCTGAGACTGTTAGTTTAAGTGCATGACTCGAATTGAAGTTCTTTATTTCGAAACCTTTTGCTCCTTTGTGTCATTCTTCTGATTCTGAGTTTCTATCATCTCTAAAACTCGATTATGTTCGAAACCCTAATGTCAAAAGGGGTTTTCCTCACTTGCTACTGTGAGATTTTCGCATGCTTTTGATATTCGATGTTTCTTCACTACTGATTCAACTGACTATCATGCTTCGAGTGTTGCTATCTATTGAATTTTCTTTTTGTGCTACTATTGCACACTATTTCCTCTTGCCAACAGGCTTGGCCTCGCATGTATAATGTTTATGCACCCTATTTATATGCCGAGTCTCCTTCTTTGACTGATTTTCAAACTTGTGACTAGTTTCAAAACTTTTCCTTTGTGAAATTCTGATTTCACTTGCCCGTTAAAGTTAACTGATTTCTTTTCCTGTTTTGCCTTACTGAATCCTTTCCAAAATTAGAGTATCTCTGAACCTAGACTCGATTGCTAGCTAAATATTTTACTACTTCTCTTATGGCAACTGTCAGCCTGCTGACAAATTGATTTCTTTCCTTGTTTTAAACCTGTCAATGCCCGTTAGGCAAGTGCTCCCTTAATTAAAGGGAATCACTTGTATAATTGATTCTGAACCATGATTGTTTCCATGTTTGTGACTTATTACCCCTCTCTTACTCGCTTTAAAAAAAACTGTGAATACCCTGTACTTTCTCTTTTTCAAAGACATGAACACAAGTCATAACACTTGAGTTAAAACACACACTACACTAAAACTCTCTCTTTTCTCTGCTACTACTATGTTGCTGCCTTACCTAGCCGGCTGAAAGCCAAGGCTAGGCTGTGGGGAAACTTGCTTATTTTCTGCATTTGCATTTCTTACTGGTATGTTCTAATTAAGTTTTCTGCACCAACAACAACATGTTTATTTACTATTTCTTGCATTCTTGTCTGCCTACTGATTGCATTTAACCCAGTACCACTATTTAGCATGCTGTAATTTTACTCCTCTTATTCTGGATCAATGTATTATGACCTGTGAATCCTAAGTCCCTACCCCAATGTGTTTAATACTTGTGGTTGGTTTGGGGCATGACAGCATTGGAAATTGCTGTGCATGACCCAAACTTGATCCTCCTAGGATCAGAACCTCCATGTTTCCCTTATTTGTTGTGTGTTCTGGTTGACGTACAGGCATGCCAGCACTTCTTATTGCTATGCATGCCCAAAGTTAACCCATGCCCAAGTGTATAGGCTCCTTGCGATGGATTCCCAATCCCCTGCCCCCTTTCTGTGAAGTTATTGACTCCCTGAAATGTTAATGGCTGACTCCCATCACCCTTTATTCCCACAGCTCTTAAAACTCTGTTTCTGCACTTTCACTCCCTTCTTAGACTTAAGTTCTGTCCCTCTCATGTGTGCCTTGCCTTGGGACCCATAAGCTCCCTCTGAACTTGGACACATGAGGGCTGGCATTTCAACACTGCACTCATCTCTTCTGGTTGTGTAACTTGGGTGTGAGCACTGCCTGGGGTCCTATTGAGGCCCTTAGGAACTCTGGCACACCCAGGTCTGAGAAAAGGCTTTGAAATCAATGGCATTGGCAATGATACGGTTCCTTACATATCTCAGATAGGAAGTCAAATCAGGCTTTCCTATGGTTGTAGCTTCTCTTTCATTCTTTCTTTTGTAATTCGGTATTTTTGGTTTGTAATAAGTTGTAATAAATATTTGGGATTGGCTAATAAAAAGGGTTGGGTGATCATGTATGCTCAAGGGTAGAAAGCATGCCTATAGGACTGTTTTAAATTCTTTGTGTTCAATTCTACATTTTTTTAGACACAATGTCTATAGGGTTTATCTCAGTTTCTTCATGATCAATATCACACCTAGATAACCTGCCTATAGGACGTATTTAAATTATGCATGCCACTTAGATATCATGTTTTAGGTTCTAAACGGCTGAAAATAAGTGTCATGTTCATAATGCTGGAATCAGTAACATATAGAAATCATGCCTATTGGGATTCTTAAATAAATATGATCCGATTCATTCACATTCAATATTAGATATCATGTTCATAGGGTTTAAATCAGCAATAGTAGATATCATCACCTGCAGAATCTGAAAATGGTCCGTTTTAAAATCAGTCTTTTCTTAATCAGTTTTAAACAATCTAATTCCCTTACTTAACGAGGTTTAACAAGCATGCCTATAGGATCTCAAACAATTCGTTTCTACTGTTTCACCGCATTCTGAATTAAGTAGATATCATGCCTATAGGACTCCGTCTACACACTTAGGCAAGCCTTAGGTAATAACAATAATGAAACTGAATTCGCCTCTGTTAATTAGTAACTGCTCCAACCAGCAGGCAAGCCTGATTTGGGCTTCTTATCTGAGGCATTTCATGAATCTGGCTCTGAATCAAATTCCCCTCGTCCTTAGTATTTCAATCAGACCTAAAAAGTATGTGTAAGTCATGCTAGTTATGTGCTTTTGTTCAAGGAGGTGTATTTGAGCCTTTATCTGTTTATATGCTTCCCTAACATGCAGTATGTGTTTTGTATCTCGCCTTAGATTTTTGTACTTTGAAACCAATCAGCCTAATATCCCTTCCCTTTAGGAATAGTAGTCCTAAGTGCCTCCGGGACTGATAGGAACGGGACGGGTAATAGCATGCAATAGTAATCGAGATCAATTCGCGCTTTAGTACCTTAAACGGGGCGGGAAAGGGTAGATATGGATATGATGACCAGTGTGCTAATACCACGTGTAGCCCCTCTCTTGAGGAGTGATTACCGGGTATTGCATTGATGTGATCCATATTATAAATAAATCTAGGACCCCTTTCCCCTTTATTTGCAAACTCTTTTTTTTAACTCTTCTTTCAATTGTTCTTTCTTATCATGTGTTTAAATCCCCTAATATTTGAGCCCATACTTTTCTATTTGCTAAACTCACAATAACTGTCTGGCCGGGAATCACACTAGTGGATCCTGAGGGGTGCCTAACACCTTCCCCTTGGGATAATTTCCAGCCCTTACCCAATCTCTGGTTATCCAAACAAACTTAGAATTGAATCTCTATTGGTATCCTAATGCACCTTAACTCATTAGGTAGTGACTCTTCAAATGTTAAACCCAGTTCCCAAAAGGAACGAGTTGTCCTATACCAAACGTCATGAACCTAATTTCGCGGAGGAAAAAGGGGCGCGACAAATGCTTCTTTGAATAATTCATTCATGCGTACATGTTTTGCCATCGGGGCTCGACTATCCTATATGGACACGGTTCCTCTGACCGTTTGGCCCATTACAAAGTTTTCCAATCGAGGCCCTCTTTGGCGTGAAGTATTTTTCTCGAAAATATAACCTCCAAGGGTTATGCCCCCCAGTATTCGAGGTTGATTGAAAAGAAGCCTTGGATACTATTGAATTCTCTTTAGGTAGCACATAGTTGTTGCCTCGTTAAATACCTCGCCAGAAAAACCCATTTGGGATAAAACCCGATCTAAGGGAAAATGAGTGCAACGCGTGCTTTAAAATCAAAGGTCTTCGTGTAGAAGGGTATCCTCGACATCTTTGATCGAACATCTGCAATGAGTTGGTCTTAAATACAAATGGAAAAGAGGAGAAAGTCATACCTCAACAATAATATCGCTTGAGCAGTGATACATTCCAATTGTTTGGTAATTGTTCGCCTTCCATCGTGCCAAGTTTGTAAGATCCTTTTCCGATGACTCGATATGGTCCTTCCCAATTCGGGCCTAGTTTCCCTTAATTCGGGTGTCGAGTATTGAGGGTGACTTTCCTTAGAACTAAGTCCCTGATTCCGAAGTGTTGAAGGTTGGTTCTTCTATTATAGTATCTCTCAATTCCTTGCTTCTGTGCAGCCACCCGAACAAGTGCAGCTTCCCGTTTTTCATCTAATAGTGAGGCTAGTATTCATAGCCTCGTGATTTGACTCCTCCGATGCATATCGAAATCTGGCGCTGGGTTCCCCGACCTCGACTAGAATTAATGCCTTGGAGCCATATACTAAAGGGAACGGGGTCCATTTGAGATTTCCATTTTTCAAATATTAGATATACTTATTCCTCTAGTCCCAAGTCAAACTAGTAGAATTTATCTCAGCATGACCCTCTTCGACTACAGATCTCGATAATTGGACGACAGTCCTCGGGATAATATCATCTTCTTCAACTGATGACCCCAAGTTAGCAAGTGCATCGGCCTCACTGTTTTGTTCTCGAGGCACATAATCTAGAGTCCACTCTTTGAAGCGGTGCAAGGTTACCTGCAGCTTGTCCAAATATCTTTGCATCCTATCATCTCGAACTTCGAAGCTTTTGTTTACTTGGTTCACCACCAACAGAGAATCGCGCTTGGCTTCAACGACTTCTGCCTCCAAGCTTTTAGCTAGCTCGACACCTGCAATCATGGCCTCATAGTCGGCCTCATTATTAGTCAGCCTAGAAGTTTTGATAGATTTTCTAATAGTGTTACCTGCAGGTGGCTTCAAAACTATGCCAAGCCCGGACCCTTTCACATTCGAGGCATCGTCCGTGAAGAGGGTCCATACCCCCGATGATGTACCCGATTTTAGCAGAAGTTCTTTCTCTACATCGGGTACGAGGGTCGGTGTAAAATCGGCCACGAAGTCAGCTGAGATTTGAGACTTGATGGCCATTCGGGGTTGATATTCGATATCGTACCCGCCAAGTTCGACGGCCCATTTGGCCAATCGGCCTGATAACTCGGGCTTATGCAAAACATTTCGGAGAGGACAAATGGTTAAATACACATATTGGGTGACACTGGAAATATGGATTTAGCTTTCTAGATGCACTTATTAATGCAAGTGCTAATTTTTCTAAGTGCGGATATCTAGTTTCAGCATCTCCTAAAGTCCGACTTACGTAATAGAAAGGGAACTGCGTATCTTGCTCTTCTCGAACTAGTACCCGAGTTACCGCTATCTCGAACACTGCCAAATATAAGTAAAGCTTTTCATCTACCTTCGGAGTGTGAAGCAAAGGTGGGCTCGATAAGTATCGCTTCAATTACTCCAATGCTTGCTGGCATTCCGGGGTCCATGCGAAATCATTTATCTTTTTGAGTAAGGAAAAGAACCCGTGGCTCCGATCTGGTGACCTCGAAATGAATTGGCCCAAGGCGGCTATCCGTCCTGTCAGCCTTTGTACGGCTTTCACACTATCTACGATAGTGATATCCTCGATGGCCTTAATCTTGTCGGGGTTGATTTCGATTCCCCGATTTGATACTATGAAGCCGAGGAACTTGCCCGAACCGACCCCGAAGGCACATTTTTCGGGTTAAGCTTCATGTTGTACTTCCTCAAGATTTTGAATGTTTCCTGCAAATGATTTAAATGGCCCTCTGCGCGTAGGGACTTAACCAATATATCATCAATTTAAACTTCCATTGATTTACCTATCTGTTCCTCGAACATTTTGTTAACTAGGCGTTGGTATGTAGCTTCAGCATTTTTTAGCCCGAAGGGCATTACATTGTAACAGTATGGTCCAAACTTAGTGATAAACGAGGTCTTCTCCTGGTCCTCCGGGTTCATCTGAATTTAATTGTACCCGGAGTAGGCGTCGAGAAAGGTAAGGATCTCGTGGCCGGCCGTGGCATCGATCATGCGATCAATGTTAGGCAGTGGAAAGGAGTCTTTGGGGCATGACTTGTTCAAATCCTTGTAATCTACGCACATTCTAAGTTTTTTCCCTTTTTTAGGGACCACAACTACGTTGGCTAACCATTCGGGGTATTTTACCTCCCGAATGGACCCGATTTTAAGAAGTTTAGTTACCTTATCCTTTATGAATGCATGCTTCACCTCAGACTGGGGCCTTCTTTTTTGCTTTACTAGTTTGAACCTAGGGTCGAGGCTTAGCCGGTGTGTTGTTATTTTCGGTGGGATCCCTGTCATGTTTAAATTGGACCAAGCAAAACAATCCATGTTATCGATAAGAAATTGAATGAGTTTTTTCCTGAGTTCGGGGGTTAACCCCATCCCCAGGTATACCTTACGTTCGGGTAGATGCTCGATCAGTATGACCTGTTCCAGCTCCTCGACCCTTGACTTGGTTGCATCTGACTCTTCGGGAACAACGAAAGTTCGGGGAGTAAGGAAATCCTCTTCTTCTTCTTCGATTACCTGTTTCTCCGATTTGGTCGAGGCTGGGACGGTGATTGCTATTTGGCCGTCTGTTTATCTTTGGTGCTCGATTTTCCTGAGGTCGAAGGCGTTGGTATTGGCGTCACCTCATCGACTGCAAACATTTCCTTTACAGTGTGTTGTTCCCCGTAACTTGTTTTCACACCATCCACTGTTGGGAATTTCATCATCACATTACTTAGTAGCATATGAATTGAGCGTGGAAGCTACATTGAGATAAGGCCAAAATAACAAATTAAAAGGAACTAATAAACTACTTCTCATGCTTTCCATCGTAAGAACAAAACAAAATATCACACCAAAGGATTATACTAGCAAGATAATAAGCATAATAAAGAGAGAGAGAGTGGACCTTTAAGCAATTTGCTCGACAGTAAAGCTTTCCACAACAACTTACAATTAATCGAGGGACAAGAAATCCGGCGATGGAAACTCGGCAATACAGCAAACAATAAACTCGAGACTAACTTAAGGTGAAAATAAACACATGGATGCAACAACAGATCTTACGAATCAGCACAAATCACTGGTTGTGGCGTGTACACGAGCATTCCAACATGTAATATCACCTCCAACATCAGAAGTCATTTCTATTTGCTTTACATGCTCTTACAAAAAAAACAGGACCAGCTGAACATTTATGCATATACGCATAGCACTATGTGCTGTAAATGTATATCTCAAATTCCACACAACGAAAGCTAGTTCACAGGAACAACCAAACATCAGTAGTTAAGGCATATACTACTGATGATATACGTTATTATAAAACAAACATTCATGAAAAATGAAGCAGATCAACTCAAAATGCTCATTAACAACATTACTTCATTCAACATGCATTATGAAATTCAGAAGTTCTATATCAGTCAAGAGTGAGGCCAAAACGAAACTTTACATGAATCTGAGACTCAACACTGACCTCGACCGGAAAAGTTATTGACCCTCGACGGACCGGAAATGAAAACGTCACTGCGCTTTTCAACCTCGAACGGCAACAGGGCTCGAATTGGAACCAACGTCGAACAACGACTCAGGTCACATCCATTCAGTTTCATGCTCAAAGTTTCTGCTGGATTTTCGGCCAGTTATGGTAGCTGTTGCTGCTGGTTTTCCAGCGAGTTGTGGCGTGAGGTGATGGAGCTAAGATCGTGGGCTGGTGGAGGACGATTTTTGTGTTCAGAGGTCGCGCCGGCGTTTATGGTGTTCGACAGCAGCCGGCGCTGGCTGGAAACAGAGGAGCTCGTCACCAGCGAGTTGCAGAAGAAGAAGGTGGCGATGGAGAGGAAGGTCGTTTTTGGACTGGTTTCCGGCAGTTGCTTCCTTGATTTTTTGCCGGTTCGATTTGTTAAAGAAGATGGTTTGATGAGGGGTCTGATTTGTTCTCTGCGGCGCTGATCTCTTAAAATGGTCTAGGTCTAGAGATCAGATTTGTATTCTCCTCCCTCTCTACTTAGAGTCTAGGGTTTAATTTGTA